>NW_006399816.1:4366603-4380427 GCF_000299155.1 Elephantulus edwardii | reverse complement strand
TCAAAGCAGCTTGAACTTCTTCCTTCATCACCATAGGCTCTTGTTCATATGTTATTTCATTAAATTCTTCTGTATCTGCCAATTCCTTTCTATACAATGACTCAGTATATTCCTTTCATCTTCTTTTAATACTTCCTAGATCATTTAATATTCTGCCCAAAGCATCCTTTAATTGTATTAAAGCCATAGATTAGGGCTTCTAAATTTGTTGCTGTTTTTGCTCTCATATCTTTAGAGTTTATAGTTTTATCTCTAAGTCCAAATTATCTCTAGTTCCCATATTCAGTTTGATTTAGTTTTGGTATATGGTGTGAGATTTAGATCTTGTTTCAGTTTTCTGCAAAAACATGTCTAGTTTTTCCAGCACTAAAGGCCAATTGATCCTAGGTGGATAGCTAGATTTCTGGGTTCTCAATTCTGTACTTTGGTCTTTGTGTCTTTTATTGTACTAGTACCATGCTGTTTGATGACTATGGCTATGTAGTAGGTTTTATGGCCAGAGAATGCAATCCTGCTTTGTTTATTTGGAATTCCTTCCTTTCCAAATAAATTTGGAAATTAACCTTTTCTATTTCTTTCAAGAATAACATGACTGTCTTTATTAGGATTGCATTAAACTTTTAAGTTACTTTTGGTAGGATAATTTTTAAAATACTAAATCTTCAAAAGATGTGTCTCATTAGGAAAATCTGCTGTCAGGGAGCTCTCCAAAGTGCTAAAGAGCAATGATGTCATTTTAAAGACTAAAGTGTGCCCGATCTAAGCCATGGTGTTTGCATTCACTTGCTATACATCTGAAAATTTGACAGTGACTAAGTATGAGAGAAGAAGAGTCAATACTTTTGAGTTGTGATGCTTCAGAATTGCTGAATATCTCACAGACTGCCAAGAGAACAAACAGATCTGTCTTGGAGAGACTGAAACTTGCTTCTTAGATGCAAGGATCATGAACTTCATCTCACAAGATTGTTGATTGTGGAGCTGAGAAAGCTGTAATTGTTAGCATCCTCAATCTCTTCTCCATCCGTAATGGTGCTCTCAATTTACCCAGTGGTGAGAATCTTTATCTTTTTGATGTTGAGTAACACACAACAAACAGAACCCCAGAAACTTAAGTGACTGCCATCAAGAGGAGACCACCATCAAGATGCCAGCTAGCCAGCCAACTCCTAGTGCGGAGGGAGACTCCAAGGCTCCAGGACCCAGGCCAGCCCACAGACCCATCACCTCAGTATCAATTTTAAAGCCAAACCCTCGGACAGGCCTCCACATTTAGTCTAAGGCTCAAGGGCCACCCACTTTTGAGGAGGGAATAAGAACAATAACACACAACAGGACCCCAAAAACTTTTCTTACGTGACTGCCATCAAGACAAGACTGCCACTGAGAAGAGTCTTCTTTGTTAAGCTTTTGTGTTGTTGGGTGGAGTGTTCTGGATATGTCTGTGATTTCAAGTTGGTTAATGTATAGTTTAGTTTTTCTGCATCTTTGTTGAGTTTGTTTCTTTTTGTTCTGTCCTTGAACAAGAGTGCTGTATTGAATTCTTACTATTGTGGTGTTGTCAATATCTAGCTTTAGTTTTTTAAAGTTTGTATTTTGCATCTATTTATCATTCAGTACATAGATACTAATTAAGGTTATGTCCTCTTGTTCCGTTGACCCTTTAAGCATTCTTTTATGTCCTTCCTTGTCTTTTATGTTGATTTTTACATTGAAGTCTATTTTATCGTAGATTAACATTGCCACTCCTGCTTTTATATGGTTGCCATTTGATTAATGTATTTTTTCCCCTGTCCTTTGATTTTTAGTCTATCCTTATGTTTCCTATATGTTTCTTGTAGACAGCATAATGATGGATTTTGTTTTCTTATCCATTCTGCTACTCTTTTTCTCTTAACTGGTACATTTAATCTGTTCACATTCACTATGATTATTGAAGGTCAAGGCTTTATTACTGCCATTTTTGTAGTGTTGAAGACTACTTTAATTCATCCACTTTGCTTCCTTTATGGAAGAACTTTATTTAGAATTTCTTGTATGGTTGGTCTTGTTTTTAACAAATTCCGTTTTGAACTTCTTTTGGAGGTCCTAATTTCTCTGTCATATTTGATGGGCAATTTTTCTGGACACAGGAGTCTTACTTGACATTTTTTCCTTTTAGAAATTTGTTATGCCATCCCATTGTATTCTTGCTTACATGGTTTCTGCTGAGAAATCTGAGCTTAATCTTACTGGCTATCCTTTGTTGGCAACTTTTCATTTTCTTACGCTGCTTTTAGTACTCTATTACTGTCTTGTATTTTTGAGAATTTGACTCTGATATGTCTTGATTATTTTTCTCTTGGGGTCAATCCTGTTTGGGGTTTACTTCTTGAAAGTATCTCCCCCCCCCCATTTTTCATGATACCTGCAAAGTTTTCCTCTTGTAAATATCCCACAATTTTCTCTGTGCTTCCCCTCCCCCATTCCTGTTCTGGAATTCCGTCACGTGTGTTATTTCTCTTAATGGTATCCCACATAATTCATATACTTTCTTTTTTTTAAATTAATATACTTTCTTCATTTTACTTCTTGTCTCAATTTTTTGTACTAGCAGGTTAGTTAGTGTTAAGGGCTCTGTCTTCTGTTTTGCTGATTTTGTGTTCCAGTTCTTCATTTATGCTTTTTTTGTCCCTCTCACATCACTAGTCTGGCAACGGGTGTGGCAGTCCTCTGGGTTACCCGTGAAAATAGTTTTTGCACTAGAGGATTGTTAGCTCTGCCAGAAAAAGCTGTACATGAGTTCCCATACACTTTGTTTCTGTGAGATTCCTTAACACCAGATTCAAAATGATATTAGTGGATTTCTGCACACTGTGTTTTTGAGGAATTTCTCAGTGCCAGATTAAAAATGATGTTGGCCTGCTCACAATAGGGAAAGGGTTGTGCCCAGGGTACTAAGAATGGCCTGTAAATTCAGACAGAAACTTTATTTGACTGGTTGTCAGTAAGTAATGGGGGAGATGAGATCTGGTAGATCTCTATTTGTGAGCTCCAAACTCAGCCTCCTGGCAGCTGTTCAGGTTGGATTTGTAGAACTGCTTTTATTCTCTTCAGTTAGTCTTCATTTGTGCTGTCACTCTCCTCTGTGTCTGACTTTGCCTTTAATAATTTCCCCAAAATTTTAGGGTGCTAGTATTACTGTTGATGAGTGGACTTCCTAGCTTTTGGGTGTCCCTGCCAGAGAGGGACAGATTGCCTGGCCAGGCTAGTTTAGCATCTCATCAGAAGTTCTAATTGTATTTATTTTTTAAATAATTTATTTCATGTTGCAAAATTAAATCCTTTTAGACCTTAAAAAGATCTGTGACATTCTGTATGTTTGATCCTTCTTGCAATCTCCAACTAGTTTTAAGTATTTTCTTTCTGAGAACATGTGAAAAATAACCAATTTTGCCACGAGATATACTGTATATATTAACTTAGGATAGTCTAATAAGTCTTCTCTTTTCTGTACATAGGCCTCATTCCAGCGCTCCAATAGTCATGACAAAGTGAGGAGAATTGTTGCAGAGGAGGGGCGCACAGCAAGAAACCTAATAGCTTGGAGTGTTCCACTAGAAAGCAAAGATGATGATGGTATGTATTTTAAAAAAATTCATTTTTAATGTAAATTAAGGGATATACTTAGTCCAGAACAGTACACGTATTGTGAAAACTGTTTATAATTAGAACTCTTGAGAATTTTATTATGTTTAATAAGGTAAGTAATTGTTTATTAATAACCTCTGGTGGCATACTTTATTATGTTTTGGGATGTTAATGGAAAGATATGTCAAGCCTCCAGCTCCTCCAAGGGAGAAAGATTAGGCACTTTTTGGTAAAAATTTACAACTTCAGAAGCCTGTTGGAGAGTTACCATGAGTCAGAATCAGCCTGAAGGCAGTGGGTTTTATTGTACCTAATAAAAGTAATTTCATAACAGTGTTGTTTTTAGTTTACCTGTTTCTTATATAAATAAAGTTGAATTAATTATATTATAACTATAAGTGGTAGACAAGTTTCCCGTGCAACTTATATGAGATTTACATTTTTCTCTGGTGTAGTAGTTTATAGACGGTTGTGCTGCTAACCCAAAGGCCAGTGAGTTTGATTTATTATAAAAATGAAAAAAAAAATCATTGTACTTAACCACAGTTGGGTATAATTTAATGTAAAGGTTCAGAAAAGAAAAGATAGTTTTATTTCTTTAGTCCTTCTTGTTATTATTTGAACCAGAAAAAAGATCTCTTTCTTAAGTTCCTTTCCACTGAATATTAGGTTAATGTTAGTTCATTGTTCCTTGGATGTAAAAGACTGGATAACAGTAAAGAAAATGAGAAGTTGGAGTATACTCAAAGAGGCTTTACTTTGAGATTTTTTAAAGGAAAATCTCATGCATACACAACATTACTCATTACGTTTGTCTTATAGTTTGTTTTTTATTTTTCAATAATTAGATTCAGCTGACAGCATCAGGATAGATTGTTCACAACTTTAGTTTTCTTGGCTCCACAGTCAACACTCTCGGCACCAGTAGCCAGGAAATTAAAAGACGTATTGCCATGGGAAAGTCTGCTGTTAGGGACCTCTCCAAAGTACTGAAGATCAATGGTGTCTCTCTGGAGACTAAGGTGCGTCTGATACAGGCCATGGTCTTTGCTATCACTTGTTATGCATCAGAGAGTTGGACAATGACTAGGGAGGATAGAAGGAGAATTGATGCCTTTGAGCTGTGGTGCTGGACAAGAGTATTGGATGTACCATGGACTGCTAGGAAGACAAACAGATTCATCCTGGAGAGGGTTAAACTGGGCTGTTCCTTGGATGGAGGCAAGGATTCTGAGGCTCCGTCTAACATACTTTGGACATGTTGTAAAGAGAGATCAGTCCTTGGAGAGGGACATCATGCTTGGTAGGGTGGAGGGACAGCACAAGAGGGGAAAGCCCTCTATGAGGTGGATTGATTCAGTGACTGGGATAATCGGGATGGGAGTGTCGGAGACAGTGCGACTGACACAGGACAGAGCAGAGTTTAGGGCTGTTGTACATAGGGTCGCTATGAGTCGCAAGCGACTCGATGGCACATAACAACAACAACAACATGCATTTTTAGCATGGGTTCTGTAGAACTATAGTATACTTTTCATTGTTTAATAATGCAGATGATGCCAGTTTATTTTGCTAGTGTGGTAATGTCAACTTTAATCCTTTGGGTAATGTGGTTTGCCAAGTTTCTATATGTAAAGAATTTTTTTCATAGTTAATAAGTAATTACTGGGAACTGCTTTGAAACTGTGTACATATATGCTAGTCTTGAAATGGTCTGCTCACTGATTTTAGCTTCTCTTGATAATTCTTAGCTAAGTAAATACTGTGATGGTTAAAAATGATGATTTGGTGATTCCATCAATCATAGAAGAATTATCATTGTTTTACATGCAAGCAAGATTCTCCTGAAGATTATCTAGAAATGACTGGAACAGCACGTCAACAGAGAACTGCCAGAAGTGCAGGCTGGGTTTAGAAGGGGTCGTGGTACTAGTGATATTGTAGCTAATGTTAGATGGATCTTGGCTGGAAGAGGGAATACCAGAGGAGTGTCTGTGTTTCATTGATTATGCAAAGGTGTTTGACTGTGTGGATCATAACAAACTGTGGCTGATTCTAAGAATGGGAATCCCGGAACACTTGATTGTGCTAATGCGAAACGTATACTTCAACCAGGAGGCAGTCGTCAGAACAAAGGAAGGAATCACTGCATAGTTCAAAATTGGGAAGGGTGTATGCCAGGGATGTGTCCTGTCTCCATACCTTTTCAACCTGTATGCAGAACAGATTGTCCAGGAGGCTGGGCTCTATGAGGAGAAGTGTGGCATTAGGATTGGTGGATAATCCATCAACAATCTGCGTTATGCAGATGACACAACCCTGCTTGCTGAAAATGAGGAGGAACCAAAGTGCTTGCTGCAGAGGGTCAAGGACTGCATCCTTCAATATGGACTGAGGCTCAAAATAAAGAAGACAGAGATTCTCACCACTGGACCAATTGGCAGCATCAGGGTGGATGGTGAAGAGATTGAGATTGTTCACAGTTCTAGTTTGCTTGGCAATAGTCTTGGCAATAGCAGCCAGGAAGTTAAAAGATGTATTGCAATGGGAAAATCGGCTATTAGGAACCTCTCCAAAGTACTGAAGAGCAATGGTGTCAGTCTGGAGACTAAGGTGCACCTGCTATGGGCCATGATCTTTGCACTCACTTGTTAAGTGTCAGAGAGTTGGACAGTGACTAGGGAGGATAGAAGGAGAATTGATACCTTTGAGCTGTGGTGCTGGAGAAGAGTATTGAATGTACCATGGACTGCTAGGAAAACAAACAGATTCATCCTGGAAAGGGTTAAACCAGGTGGCTACTTGGAGGCAAGGATTCTGAGGCTCCATCTAACATACCTTGGACGTGTTGTAAGGAAAGACCAGTCATGCTTGGTAGGGTGGAGGGACAGCGCAGGAGGGGAAGGCCCTCTATGAGGTGTATTGATTCAGTGACTGGGGTAATCGGGGTGGGTGTGTTGGAGATGGTGAGATTGGCACAGGACAGAGCAGAGTTTAGGGATGTTGTACATAGCGTCGCTATGAGTCACAAACAACTTGACGGCATATAACAACAACAACAACAATGTAAAGACGAGCTCTATCTTTTCTAATTATGTTTGTAACTATTATTTTTGAAATGTCTCATATCCATAGCTTCTTATTTAATGGATTATAATCCATTAATATGCTCAAATTATTCTAGATATTCTTTAACAGGAACTCCTCACAACGCCTCCTGTTTGCCTTTGAAAAGTCTTCATAATTCTTTATGGAGCTCTGGTGGCTCTGGTGGAGTTGTGCTGTTAACCCAAAGGTAAATGGTTCAAATCTACCTGCTTCCCCAACAAAGAAAGATAGGTAGTCTTTTTCTGTGCCTTCTAGAGCCTCTGAAACCCTTTTGGAGTGTCAATTATGAGTCAGTTCTGATTGGACAACGCAAATCAGCTACAGTTGTCATCCTGTGAGAACATCTATACACGACAGAGGTGTCAAATAATACAGTAATTCACTTATTGTTTTTATTTTATTTTACATTTTATTACCGTAAAAGTAAAATCAATAATGTTGACACATATTTACATCTAAGAAATCATTATATGCTCCTTGTAATCTCTTCTGCAGTTTTAAATTTCTCAAAATTTCTAGTTTCCTGATGTACCATCTTTCTATTTTTTGAGTATTGTTAAGATATTAATTCTTAAAAATAAATTATGTGTTTCTTGGGTGTTTCCCCTACTGTTTCAGTAGTCTTGAGAGGAAGCTTATTATTGTTATGTGCTGTCAAGGCACCTGCAACTCATAGCGACACTATAAACAACATCCCTAAACCATGCTCTATCCCGTGCCACTCTTATTGTCTCTGACACACTTCCCCCTTTACCTCAGTCATTGAATCAATCCATCTCATTGAGGGTCTTCTTCTTTTGTGCTGTACCTCCACCCTCCCAAGCATGATACCCCTTCCAAGGACTGATCCCCCCCTTGCAACATGTCCATAGTATTTCAGACGAAGCTTCAGAATCCTTGCCTCCACCAAGGAGCATCCTTGTCTCAGTGTGTATTAAACTAGTTGTCAGAAAATTTTGATAAAATACATGTAGAATACTAGAAGCATTTTAGTTTAACAGTAAGGCAGTTCAGTCTTCCTTTTGTTTTGTAGTTACAAAGTACATAAAAGGATCACCTTCATGAATCCCTGTATTTAGTGTAGTTTACTACAGGAATAATTCTTATAACTTAAATTCACCTGAGGTTTGCATTCTAGGAAAGTAAGACTCCTCTAGGATACTTAGAGCTATAAAATTAATTCAGCCCAGCATTTAAGGTTTCCTGTTGACTTAGCCTTTTTCAGTCTTATTTTCTGCTCACCATAACAATAACCCCTGGTCTTTGCAGTCACTTGTTATGCATCAGAGAGTTGGACAATGTCCAAGGAGGATAGAAGAATTGATGCCTTTCAAAAGCTGTGGTGCTGGAGAAGAGTATTGAGGGTACCATGGACTGCCAAGAAAACAAACAGATTCATCCTGGAAAGGGTTAAAGTGGGCTGCTCCTTGGAGGCAAGGATTCTGAGGCTCCCTCTAACATACTTTGGACATGTTGTAAGGAGAGACCAGTCCTTGGAGAGGGACATCATGCTTGGTAGGGTAGAGGGACAGTGCAGGAGGGGAAGGCCCTTTATGAGGTTGATTGATTTAGTAACTGTGGTAATTGGGATGGGAGTGTCAGAGACAGTGCGATTGGCACAGGAAAGAGCAGAGTTTAGGGCTGTTGTGCATAGGGTAGCTATGAGTCTCAAGTGACTTGATGGGACATAACAACAACAAACAACAACAACATTCCTCTCTGTTAGATATCACTCATTTTTATACTTGCTCATTCTTTTTTAATGTTTCAGATACTTTGATGCTTGTACATCCAATCAGATTTTTTTTTTAGGGTGAGCTGAGTCCCATTTTCTACTGAAACCCATCACATTATCTATTTTATTGATCTTACATTATCTTTAATTGTTAATTAACATTTCTATATTAGAACTCTATTCCGTTAAAGTCTGTATTAGAATGTCTGTGTCAGAATTTCTCTATATTAGAATGTCTATGCCAGAATTGTTAATTACATTTTATATTATAATGTCTGTTTCAGAATTTTTCCATTGCTACAACTTTTGTATTCCTGTGTTAGAATTTGTCTCTGACCAGAACTATCTAGACTGATTATTATTCTGCCTGTTCAGCTAAGTGTTCCTGTGTAGGATCCTTTTCAAGCTCTAGATTAGTTATACCAGTAAGAAGAATATAGAGATTCATTGGATGAAGCCATCATTGTACCAAGTAATTAAAAGGTCATTAAGTAACATTTTGGGAATTCTAGAAGGCTATGGCAGGAGTCTTATTTTTTTGCATCAGTTGAAACTTTTCAACTTAATAGAACTTTACTTTTTTGTTATGTTATGCTTCTTTGAAGTAAATGGAGAAATATTTGCCCTCTAGTATTTATATGAAAATATAAGTGTGGTGTTGTGGATTAAAGTGTCATACACCTATTCCTCTGCAAATATATGCTGAACTTGTAACCATACTCCTTGTGAGTGTGACTCTGTTTGGAAATAGTGGGTTTCTTTGGTTATATTAATCTGATACAGGATAGACCCTGATCCCTTCTGTGTGGTGTTTTGTAAAAAGACCAGAATAGACACAGAGACACACATGAGGAGAATACAGATAGCAAACGAAGATCCCTTTTCAGGCCAAGAAGTGCCAGCTAACACCTGGGCTACTAAAAAGGAAGGACCCTTTCTTAGAACTAATGCCCTGGGGAGCTCTGGTGGCCTAGTAGTGGCAAGGACCTGAAACTGCAATCCCAGAGGCGCACAGTTCGAAACCACCAATTTCCTCCTGTACCAGTCAGATCTGGTACAATTTCCTCCTGTACTAATCTGGGACAATTTCCTCCTGTACCAGTTAGATCTGATTTGACGGTACACTCACACAAAAATAATAAATATTAAAAAAAAAAGAACGAATGCCCTAATACAGATTTCTAGCCTTCCAGACTGTGAGACAGTACATTTTTTTTCTTTAAAGACTTTAACTGGAGGAATAAATGCTACCTTTTTCTTTGATACAGATATAAAACTAGTTGTGGAAAGAGATATTGGCATGTATTTATTCTAGACATAATAAATAACATTGTGATATTTGTGTTATGAAAAAATTAGGTAGCAAAGATGTGTAGGTAGCTTATTTTCTATGGAAAAGTCTTCAATTTTCTTTCAGAGTTAAATATATTTTGAGGTGAGGAAGGAGGCAACTTTCTTAGAGTGCACTCTAATTAATTACTGACTGAGGGGAGGGTCCTTGGTAAACTGAGAGACTGAGTCTAAATTCACTGCTATTGAGTTTATTCCCACGTCACTTTGAGTAACATAGAATACATAAGAGTATTCCCCTTAATATTTCCTAGACTGTACATCTTTATGTGGAATGTGGAAACTATCAAACAATATAATTAACATCACATGCAAGCAAAATACTGCTGAAGATCATTAAAAAAAAACGGCTAGAAGAGTAGTACATAGTTAGTAAACAGCCAGAATTTCAAGCCGGATTTAGAAGATGCTGTGGCACCAGGGATATCATAGCTGATGTCAAAAGGATCCTGGCTTCAAGCAAAGAATACCAGAAGAATGTCTATTTGTGTTTTATTGACTATGCATAGGCATTTGACTGTGTGGATCATAACAAGCTGTGATGGGGAAGAACGGGAGTTCCAAAGCACTTAATTATGCTCATGCAAAACCTGGACTTGGATCAGGCAGCTGTTGCATGGTTTAAAATTAAGAAAGGAGTGTGTCAGGATTGTATTCTCTCTCCCTATCTACTTAATCTGTATGGTGAGCAAATTATTCCAGAAGCTGGACTCCATGAAGAAGAATGTGGCATCAGGATTGGAGACTCATGAATAACCTACGTTATGCAGATGACACAACCTTCTTTGCTGAAAGTTAGGAGGACTTGAATCACTTGTTGCAGAAGATCAAGGAATAAAGGCTTTGGTATGGATTGCATCTCAATGTCAAGAAAACAGGTTCTTACCACTGGACCTATAGGCAGCATCATGATGGATGGAAAAGAGATTGAAACTGTCAAAGCTTCATTTTACTTGGATCCACAGTTAACACCCTTGGAACCAGTAGTGAGGAAATAAGGAAATGCATTACATTGGGAAAGTCTTTAGTTAGAGACCTCTCCAAATTATGGAGGAGCAATGATGCCAGTTTGAGGACTAAGGTGAGTGTGATTCAGGCCATCCAGTCACTTGCTGTGTACCTCAGAGTTGAACAATGATTAAGAATGACAGAAAAAAAAATATATATATTATAAATGTTGGAGACGGTAAATTTATTTTGGACTACTCTTTGGAGGAAAGAATAATGATGCTTCACATCATATACTTCCGGCATGTTGCTAGGAGGGCCTATTCCTTAGAGAGGGACATGGTGCTTGATAGGGAGGAGGGTCAGTGAAGGAGAGGAAGACCTTTGACCAGGTAGATTGACCTGGTTATTACCACAGTGGGTTCTAGTGTGTCAGGAAGTGTGAGGATGGTACAGGATAGGACAGTGTTCAGATTTTGTTCACAGGGTCTCTGTGGATCATACTCAGCAGCACTTAACAACAATCAAACCAGTACTCTGAAGAAACAGGCATGTCCTTTTTGCTGAAGAATCTTCTGTTCAGTTGGGAAATTTTGAGCCTCTGCATCTACAGGCAAAGTCCATTTCACAGCAAGCCATCAGATTGCAGATATCAACACTAGCTCACAGCGTGGATCATCTTTTCTTCATCTGTTTGGGTTCTTGTCACTCATTCCAGCCTGCTGTGGCTAGGTCCAAATGTGCATCAGCCACAAACTCTGGAGTCTACACATCTCCCAGACTGGCCGGTCTCTTTACTCAGCCTTAGTCCTGACATGGGGCCACGTCGGTATGCCAGGAGATCTTATTGACTCCCTACTTCTTAGGCTAACAACCCTTTTTTGCTTATCCATACATCTGTGCATGGTAGGTGGACAGTACTGAAGGAATATATTCAGGCTCTTCACTGAATGCATGCCTCCTTCATAGCTCTTCACTGCTACATGACTCCTACTTCTACTCCAGTGAATCCAGGTGATTTTTGTGAGTGAACATACTCACCAGCTCCCTTTAACTTCACGTTCTGCAAGTAGGCTCTGATGGGCATTGACTTTTACCTTGTCTCAGAAGCCAAATAGCTCTCTCTGGTTTTAAAAGGTTCATCTCTTGGTCTTTTTTATTTTTTTTCTTTTTCTTTCTTTCTCCCTCTTCTTGCCTTTCTTTCAAATGTGAATCTCTTCAATCAAAAGTCCAAGGGAGGAAATGTATGTCTAAAAATTCATTCAAATGCAATTCTCAGAATACTGGGTGAAATTAATTTTTTGCCTAGACTAAACCCCAGAACCCACTATCAAGCTCTACTTTTAATAAGCTTATTTTCAGGGAATATCCTCCCTTTTAGTGCTTCCAATCAACTTCTGACAAAAGGCAGAATTACAAGCTTTCTAAATCTACAATATCCAGTGTTAATTTATATCATACATCTTTTTTCCCCTTCCTTTTCCCACTTTTTAATTGACTTGTATATAACCACCTTTACACACTGTGCTTTATCCATACGTGTTGTGCCCCACACAATCCCTCATATACCCTGTATTCATGCAGTTAACTACCATTTGTACATGTTTGTTATCACACCATCTCCTCAAGTTCCCACCACATTTCCCCCATTCATTCTTCTCCCCTTTGTTCACCAACCTCTGTCATCCCGGTGATCATTTCTCTCTTTTTTGGGGGGAGAGGGTGAATTTTACAAACAGAATCGCAATTTCAGAGGCTCAAAATACTGAGTGTTGGCTCTCAGGGGAGGCTTTCTCTGTCGGCTCTAGAAGAAGGTCCTATATCCTTATAACATCCGGGAGCCCAATTCTTGGAGATCTCCATGTATATTGGCCTTCCCCTGTGTCACAGAGGTTTCTAGTACAGGTACCTGCATCCAAAGAAAGTATTATACTCCCAGCTGTATTCTTCTTGGTGGTACTCAGATATCTCTCCTTTTCCCATCACTCCCTTGGAATCTTTAATTTATCTTGTTCAGTTACCCTACTTTCCACAGCAATGTTCTTTCTTATGCAATACTTGTTCATATGTGACTAAGATAGTTCACTCAGCATAATGCTCTTTAGACTCTACCATATCATGTAGTATATTACTATTTAACATGTGTACTGGGTTATACTCCGTTGTGTGAATCTACCACAGTTTCTTCAATCCATTAATTTGTTGATGGACATTTGGGCTGTTTTCATTTTCTTTTTTTTGTGAATAACACTACTATGAACATAGGTGTACATGTCTCCTTTTGTGTGTCAGTTCTGATTTCCTTGGGATATATTCCTAGCAGTAAATAGCCAAATTGTAAGGGATTTCTATGTTCAGCTTTTTCAGAAATGCCGAACTGCCTTCCATAGCAGTTGTACCATTTTACAATCGCACCAATGTTGCATAAGTATTCTAAACTCTCCATATCCTGTCCATCATTTATTGCTTGCTGT
The DNA here is from genome assembly GCF_000299155.1 of Elephantulus edwardii. Taxonomy (NCBI): domain Eukaryota; kingdom Metazoa; phylum Chordata; class Mammalia; order Macroscelidea; family Macroscelididae; genus Elephantulus; species Elephantulus edwardii. Next base: position 4,367,182 of record NW_006399816.1, on the reverse strand, counting down.
GTTATTAAACTTTGCTACTGCTGCGGAGGAAGGATGATATCTCATTGTTGTTTTGAGTTGCATCTCTCTTAATTGCTAGTGCTTTTGAACATTTCTTTAAGTGTTTGTTAGCCATCCGAATGTCCTCCTTTGTGAAGAGTCTTTCATGTCCTTTGTTCCTTTTGTGGTTGGGCTCTTTATCTTTTTCTTGTGGAAACCCTGCAGTATTCAGTAAACTTTCATTATGAGACACTTGTCTGACATATCATCGCCAAATGTAGTTTTCCTAGTCCAGGGCCTTTTTTTTTTTTTTTTACCATACTGGAGAAAAGGAAAATTTGTTTTTCTTTTGTGTACTGTTGAGTTGGATCTGACTCCTCCTTCTCCAATGGAGCTTCTGGTAGATTTGAACCATGTGCCTTCAGGATTACAGCACAGCTTCTTGCCACTAGGCCACCAGAGCTCTTGGAGAAAATATTTGGTCCACACAGGGACTTGAAATTAAGGAGGTCCCATTTGTCGATTTTGTCATCTCCTGTTTATGCACTTTTGGCCATGGTTTCAAGTCTATTTATGCCTTAGGTTGTTGTTGTTGTTGTT
>NW_006399816.1:4358159-4364203 GCF_000299155.1 Elephantulus edwardii | reverse complement strand
TCTGGTTGTTGGTGCATATATTTGAATGATAGTGGTATTCACTGGACTTCCTTGTATGCGTATAGATATTATCCTGTCACTGACAATATTGTGCTTCAAGACGGATCTAGCAATGACTTTTTTAACTATGAAAGCAACTCCATTTTTCCTCACTTTTTCGTCTCCAGAGTAATATATCATATGGTCCTCCAACTCAGAATGCCCCATACGTTAGGTCTTCCAAATTTGTCTCTTATGATTTTCATAGTTTTAGGCTTTACCTCTAGTTTTCTTATCCACTCTAAGTTGGTTTTTGTGTATGATGTAAGATGTGGGTCCTGTTTTAGTTATCTGCATGTGAACATCCAGTTTTTCCAGCAGCATTTGTTGAAGATGCTGTCATTTCCCCATTTAATAGGTTTTGTTTCATTGTTGAATATTAGTTGATGAGTTGATTTCTGGGTTTTTTAATTTTATTCCACTGATCTATGTGTCTTTCATTGTACCAGTAGCATGCTGTTTTGGTTACTGTGGCTGTGTACTATGTTTTGACATCAGGGAGTGAGATGCCTCCTACTTAATTTTTTTTTCCAGAAGAACTTTGCTTATTCTGGGTCTCTTTCCTTTGCAAATGAAACTGGAAATTGCCTTTTCTATCTCTTTGAAGAATGAATATGCTATCTGTATTGGGATTGCATTGAGTTTGTAGATTACTTTTGGTAGAAATGTCATTTTTGCAATGTTTCGTCTTCTACCAGGGAATATTTTTCCATTTAAGTTAGGTCTCTTGTTGTTTCCTATCTTAGTGTCCTTTAGTTTTCATTATAAAAGTCTTTTGTGTTTCTAATTAGGCTTATTTCGAAAGTATTTAATCTTGAGGTTGGCTGTTGTAAATGTTCTTGCTTTCCTAATTTCCTTTCCTGTACTATCTTTGTTGATGTAGGGAAATTAAACAGATTTTTGTATGTTGATCTTATTATTATCCTGCCACTCTACTAAATTGGTTTACTAGGTCTAACAGTATTTTTGTTGAGTCTTTGGGGTTCTCTGTATACATTATTATATAGTCTGCATACAGTGACATTTTCACTACCTCTTTGCAAGTTTGGATGCCTCTTCTTTCCTTCCCTTGCCTAACTAGACCTAACTAGAACTTCCATTACAGTATTCAATCAGAGTAGAAATAGGGACATCCTTCCCTGGTTCTGTTCTCAGAGAGAATGTCTTTAATTATGCTCCTTATCTTGAGAATGATGTTTGCTCTTGGTTTTGTGTATATTGAGGAAATTCCCTTCTATTCTTATTTTGTTGAGTGGATTTTTTTGTTTTGTTTTTGTTTTTTTAAAAATGTTTATTTTATTTTATTATTTTTGTGTGTGCTTACCATCAAATCGGATCTGACTGGTACAGGAGGAGATTGCTCCTGCTTCTCCAGCAGAGCACCTGGTGGATTCAAACCTTGTAACTCTGGGATTGCAGTGCAGCTTCTTGCCACTAGGCCACCAGAGCTCCCTATTGATGAATGTTTTTATCAGCAAAGGGTGTTGGGTTTTGTCAAAGGCCTTTTCTGAATCAATTGCTAATATCATATGATTCTTGTTTCATTGATGTGATGAATTGTTTTTCTGTTATTAAATCATGTCTGCATTCCTGTTATGAATCCCTCTTGGTCATGATGATTTTTTTAAGCTATGCAGTTGGATTCTATTTTGCAGAATTTTGTTAAGGATTTTTATATCTATATTCACAAGAGATATTGGTCTATAGTTTTCTTTTTTTTTTTTTTTTGGTAATGTGTCTGCCTGTTAAGGTTATGCTTGCTTCATAGGATGACTTTGGGAGTGTTCCTTCTTTTTATCTTTTTAGAAATAGTTGATGTAGAATTAGTAATAGTTTATCTCTTGAATGTTTATCTTTTCACGACTTGTTCAGTTTCTTCTTTTGTGATAGGTCTGTTGAAGTGTTATACTTCTGTCTGTGTCAGTTTGGGTAGGATATAGGTTTCTAGATTTCCAAATTTGTTGGAGTATAGTTTTTCTTAATATTTTGATATTATTTATTTCTGTTGTAATGTCACCTCTTTCACTCCTTATTTGAGTTATATGTATTTTTTTCTTTTGCTGAGTTTGCCAGTGGTTTGTCTATTTTATTAACCCTTTTGATGAATGACTTTTCTAGCTATTGTCTTAGCCCCCCTGGGACATGATCTCCAGTGACCTCACCTGAAGACACTTTGTTTTTACTTCAGCATCTTCAACATCATCAACAGCAACGGCAACATACAAGAGAGATCTAACCAGACTGTAGAGAGAATGTGATGAGGCATAGCCTACTGGAGTCCTTAAGTGGGAGCCAGAGTTAAGGATCTCCTTACTGGACAGTTAAAGAAAGAACTGACTGGTATCTGCTATGAAAAAAAGCTTGTTAGAAAATTTAGGAAATCAGAGGCTTTTTAAATTTGTCTTTGTGTGCTGAATCTGGACTTTGACTTATTGGTTGAGATACTTTCTGAACTAATTAAGGAATTATGCCTTGCTGTTTATTAACCTGGTGTGGGATTGTTGTACACTAAAGCTGGAACTTTCACTGTGTGATATCCTTTGCCTTCCCCACTCCTCAATCTGTTTCCTTAGTATACCTCTCAAATGTGAGTACAGTCAAGTCTGTGAGTCATTTGTGATGAATTTCAGACCCACTAATTAATAGACGTAGGTGCAGGAGCAGAATGGGGAGCCATGCCTGACCTGTTAGCTGCTATTTTGGCACTGTTGATGTTGTTGATGGAGATAATTCCCCTTTGTGAAGCTGAGAGAAGTCAAACTTGGTCATCCTTTTGTTACATTTGTTCCTTTTATACTCTCTTGGTGGATTGATTCTTCCCTGAAAATACATTCAAATATATTTGACCAGTTTTGCTTCTAAGGACAACTCTATTTTCTCTTCTTTCAGACATACTTGTTTGTTCATTTTGCAGTCTGTGGTATATTAAAAACTCTTTACCAACATCACAGTTCCAAAGCATCAGTTATTCTTTTGTCATCCTTACTCATTGTCCAACTTTCAGATGTGTAGGAAGTAATTGAGAATCCTATAACTTAGATCAGGTGCACCTTAATTTTTAAATAGACATCAATGCTCTTTTAGCACTTTAGATAAGTCCTTAACAGCAAATTTCTCCAAAGCACACACATTTTGATTTCTTGACTGCTAATTAGCTTAATAGCAACTGAGCAGGTTGGCTCAAAGTATTTAATATGTGTTGTGTATTTTTTTTTAAATTAATAGAATTCAAGCCAGGAGGGTTTGACTCCAGAGCATGTGTTCTTTCTTTATATCATGGTTTATTGGTAAGGAATTGTACTGCAAACCCGAAGGTTCATGGTTCAAATCCACCAGTTTCTTCATGGGAAAAAGATGGACAGTCTTCTCTTATGTAATTCACTGCCTCTAAAAACCCACTGGAGGGTCAGCATTGGGTTAGTTCTGACTCAGCAGCACATAGCAACCACAACTACAAATGTATATAATACAGGACCTCTGCTGGCTTAGTGGTAAGGAGTTGCGGTGCCAACCCAAAGGCATGTAGTTGGAATCCACCAGCTGCTCTGTGGAAGAAAGATGGACAGTCTCTTTCCTCACAGTTCACTGCTTCTGGAAACCCACTTGAAGGTCAACTATGAGTCCATTCCGCTTAGACAGTACATACCAACAGCAGCAATAACAACAACAACATTAAACTTATGATTAAGTTGGTAGTCTTTAGCTCTTTTAGCACCTGAAAGGTACTAAAGGTACAAAATTACAATCGTGGAAGACAGTGACAGAGAGTCATTATTGGTAGTCAGTGTATAGATCTAAATCTGTTATATTTATGCTTCACCAAAGTGTAGTAAGTTGTTGTTGTGACCATTGAGTTGGAACTGACCCATAGCTGATCCTCCAATAGATTTTCAGAGACAGTAAATCACATACATGAGTGGAGATTGCCCCTCTTTCTCCTGTAGAGCAAGGTGGCGAATTTGAACTGTATACCTTTGTGTTGATAGTGTAATTCCTTACCCTTAAGCCACCAGATCCCCCTAACTCCCTAATAAGACTAGACTGTATTTCTAAAGGTTTAATCCATAGGAGATGTGTGTGTGTGTGTGTGTGTGTGTGTGTGTGTGTGTGTGTTTAAAAGGTAAGTATGATCAAAGAACAAATAGTCATTTTGTTGTTTAAAACAATGAGATCTGATCTCAGTTACTGGTTTTCTTGAAAGTAATTCTTCCTTTTGTATCCTTCTTTAAGTAATCATTGAGCATACATTTATTGGGTATTGACTGTCAGTTTTTGTGCTACACCTTTGGGTGCTTAGAGTTGAGTAATTGTGCCTTTAGACTTAGAGTTGTCAAAGAGTATGTAAAGATTCTACCATCAGGGGCTCAATATAAGGATAATTCTCTATAAGGAGTTGTATACTGACAGCTGGGCAGGAGAAGGAGAACTCCTTCACTGTAGGATAAGTTATAAGATACATTAAAAAAACAAAAAACAAAAACACCAAAAAACACAAAACACCAAAAAAAACCACTCCAAAACGACAAACCAATAAAACCCAAACACCACAAACAAACAAAACCAAAAACCTCAAACACACTGTTGTCACGTTGATTCCAATTCCTAATGACCCTCCATGAGGATACTGAGGCTGTAAATCTTACTGGGAGAAGACTGCATGCCTTTCCCCCACTGGTGGAGAGAAGTGAATGCCAGACACACACTGCCTTTTGGTCAACAGTGCAGCTTGCTGTGAACTGTGACACCAGAGTCCCTTGTAACATGCATTCCAAACTGAAACTTATGCCTTCGGAGTTGAGTCCAATTGATGGTGACTATACAGCAGGATTGTGAGGCTGTGAATCCTGAGGAGATGAGACTGCCTATCTTCTGCCAGATGAGCTGCTGGTGGGTTAGAACTGCTGGAGAGGCTCAGCCTCTGGATCACCTGTGCTTGTCACTGTGGTCTGCGCTGCCAGATCTCTTCATTACATACATTACAGAATTTTATTCTGGTTTTGAACTGTTTTCAAGTGAAATGATGACCAAGCAGCTATTAATGTCCTACTTTTAAAAAAAGAACAAGTAAGAAGTATGTATGCAATATTCATATTTTTAAAATTTTGTTAATTTTAATGAACATTTACAGAGATTTCAGATTTCCAGTCATTCACTGTTGCACTTTTCTCCCTGCCCACCCCTCCCCCGCAGTTCGCTCCTCTCTTTGAAAAGTAAAAGAAAAATTCCGTCATTGGTATACAATTCCCGCATCCTCCCCCACCCCCTGCCCTGAGTGCACTCCACTATGCAACCTTCATTCTGGACTCTTATCATGATCATAATACCCTATTATATATTGCTTTTAAACTGTTCTCTCCCTCATCTGTTTCAATGCAGTATACATAATTTATCCAGTTTTTCTCAGTCTCACCCCAACCCTGATGTCAGTCCCATTCTACAACAGTGGCACTATACGGTATTTGTCTTTTTATGACTGAGATATTTCACTCAGCATAATGTACTCCGGAGTCATCCATTTTGAATAATATTTCACGAGTCCCTTGTTTTTCAATGCAGCATAGTATTCTTTTGTGTGAATATACCAGAGCTTCTCTATCCATTCGCTTGTTGATGGACACATATGTTGTTTCCAGCTCCTTGCTATTGTGAACAAAGCCGCAATAAACATAAGTGTGCATATATCTGTTTGGATGTCAGTTATGGTCTCTTTGGTGTATATTCGGAGTAGTGGAATTGCTGGGTCAGATGATCTCTATTTGCAACTTTTTGAGAAAGCACCATACCACTTTCCATAGTGGTTGCACCATTTTACACTTCCACCAACAGTGAACAAAGGTTCCAGTTTCTCCACAACCTCGCCAGCATTTGTTGCTTGCTGTTCTGTTAAATTTGCTATTCTGACTGGGTTGAGATGATATCTCATAGTTGTTTTGATTTGCATCTCTCTTAGAGCTAGGGATTTTGAACATTTCTTCATGTGCTTGTTGGCCATCTGAATGTCTTCT
>NW_006399816.1:4350777-4352184 GCF_000299155.1 Elephantulus edwardii | reverse complement strand
AGTGGTTTTCATTCACTGGTCCCTGTCCAGTGGTGCTCACGCAGTTGCCCTTGCACAGTGGCCCCTTCCCAGGAAAGCTCCTGGGTCCAAGGGGACTCAACAAGACAAAGTCAAATTCCCACCAACCCACTCGCCTCTGGCTGGTCTGCAGTGTCCACAAAAGTTCAGCCAAATTATCACTGGTCCGCTTGTTCCTGGGCAGTTGGTGTGCCCCCAGAGAGCTCGGCCAAATTCCCACCAGTGGGCTCACCCTTGGGAATTCTCCCAGACAATCGGCGGTGCCCCAGAAAACCCAATTAGGATCCTCCCAGCCTTTCTCATAGCAGAGCAGTCCCACAACAGCTTGATTGGTGGCTTCAGACGATGACTAGCTCTGTGGTGTGCCTTTGTGTGCTGACTCAGAATTGTACTTTCCACAGCTGTTGGTGTGCATGGCCCTGGAGCACCGCCAGGGGGTGCAGGGTTGTGGTGAAGCCACCGGGTGTGCCAGAAGTGTGGGGGCACGGGATGGTGGTGGGGTGGTGTCCCTGGACACTGTGCTGTGGCAGGGATGGGGGTACAGGGCTTGGGCAGCGCTGGGAGTTAGGGGTTGCAGTCTTTTCCCAGATATTAAGCTGCCAGTCCTCAGCAAATAAGTCTTGCACACCTTGTGTGCCGCGTCGCCCTCCTTGTGCACTTCCAAATTGCATATTCTTAATTATTTTGTGAAATTGAAATTTGAATTCAAAGAAATATTTACCAGAGCTGCGTCTATATTATTTCAGCAGTCTGACTTTAAGTTATCAAGAGTATCTGACATTTTTAAGAAGCTGAGTTAGTAAGAATGTTGTTCAGTAAAAGCAGTCTCTCAGACTTTGTTTTTGCTACCCCTGTTCAATTTTATTTTATCTATTTGTGTGTGTATCTCTCCATTTATTTACTTTTTATTTTTATTTTAAAGGAAAATCTAAGTGTCATACTGGAGGGAAATCGAAGAGAACAGTTCAAGGCACTCATAAAACTCCAAAACAGGTATAGCATATACTTAACAACTTTAAATTTCTATTTCTGAATATATTGTAAGTCATAGTATATTGTGGTCTTTAAGGGTTTCAATTTTACATACTTAATGTAATATTTTTTATCTATAGATGTGGAGATGGTATTTAGCATCTAGCTTATTCTACGTATTTTACAATTAGTAATTCACTTGGTTATAATTTAGAAAGGCTTTTACATAGCCATTTTGAAAAAAATTATTATTAAATTTTATTAGTTTTAGTGAACATTTACAGAGATTTTGGGTTTTCATTCATTCATTGTTGCACTGTTTTCTCTACCCTCCTCCCCAGTTCGTTCTTCTTCCCCCTCCCCACGAATGTCTGTTTTAATTGTCCAATTGCCACAGTGCTTGTCAAAGCCAGTTCT
>NW_006399816.1:4311131-4349857 GCF_000299155.1 Elephantulus edwardii | reverse complement strand
CCACAGTGGAAGCAATTCTGACCTCCTTTATTACCTTTGGGTGGCATTGTATATGAGTAAGACTTCCTTTTCCTGACACAGGCCCTAAACTGGCGGCAATAGCTGCCCCAATAATCTCGGCCATTCTCTGGTCTTTTTTCTTCCCTCTAGATCTCAGTTGTTAAAAGAGGGAAAAATTTAAGCAAATATATAACAAATAATTTTGAACGTTGTAATCTTTTAAGCTTAAGGCTAGAAGTATTAACAAAAAATATGGAACGCTTCACGAATTTGTGTGTCATCCTTGTGCAGGGGCCATGCTAACCTTCTCTGTATCGTTCCAATTTTAGTATATGTGCTGCCGAAGCGAGCACGACGTAGACATTTTTAATAGCCTCATTTACAGATAAGGAAACTGAGACTTAGAAAGGTAATTAAACGTTCTAGTAAATGACATAGCCAGAATTTGAACTCAGATTGTCAGTCATTATAGTTTATACTCTTAATCCTGCTGCTACACACCTTATAGTTATGTTTTTTACCATTTTCTTTCATGGTTATGATGCAGTTCCATATAAAGTTGTAAGATTAAGCTATGTAGACTTATAACATTTTCCAAATTACTGTAAAAACAAGCTTACTGTGTCTTAAAAAAACCCATTTTTTTTTAAGAATTTAATTATGGTTAGCGTTTTAATTCATAGTTATTTTCTCTGAATTTTTCATATGGTTTACTTTTGTTGTTATTATCATGATAGATACTAGTATGTATTATAGTGTGGTGTGCTGCTGTGATAAATGTCTATAGTTGTATAGGGGCTTCGGACCTTTTGTTCATTGTGTTGCTATGAGCAGTGCTTGACTTGAAGGCAGTCAACAACAACAACAACAACAACAATAGGACAGAGCAGAGCTGCCCCATAGGATCTCCGAGGCTGTGATTTTTATACAAGAGGCTGTTACATTTTTCTTTTTCAGAGCTGCTTGTGATTTTGAACTGTAGACCCTTTGGCTAGTAGCTTATATTTTGACCACTTTACCACCAAGATTCCTTTAGCTGGTACTATGTATATAAAATGTCTTTTAAGGAAAACATAGACTTCTGGTCAAGCTTTCACGCTTTACCAAGTTTATGAAAAAGCTCTTTTACCTACACAGATATCGATGATAAATTTTTTAAAAATAAAAAGGGTACATAGGATACAAACCAATGCACAACAAAAATAAAACGGAGAAAAAAAAATTAGTGGGAGGAAAAATGGACGAAGAATGTTTAAAAAAATAAGATTTTAAAAAGGCTCCCATCTCTTTGAGTCAGAAATAGGAACATATAGTGAGCAGGTAAATGGAGTTTAAGATCCCAAACTCAGTAGAAAGAAGCACCCAGAAAATCTATTACATACCCTGTTTGTGATGGGGAAATGGAGCTGGGCTCAGTTTAAACTATAGGCTTGTGCAGGGTTCTGCCCTAGGTGTCAAAAAAGGCTACAGTCTACTGGGGGTTATGGCCTGGGACAGCTACCATTCAAAAATAGAGAAGAGGGTGGAGACAACTACTGAATAATGACTCTCTGGAGGCTCGAATTGCTACGTTTTTTCAGGGTGCAAACCGTAAAGTCCTATTTGAAGATCTTAGTCACATGTCCCTACCCATCCTTGTGACAGAGTCATTTGAACAATGAACACTTGACACCACACACTCCCCTATTTTTTTTTTTAAATTTAGGTTGTTTATTTTTCATTTCAATGAACATCTACAGAGATTTTGGGATTCCATTCTTTATAGTCATTATTATTTGTATTTGAAGAATTAACTTTTGCCTTATAATCTTCTTGCTAATAATGACATTTGTGAAAGCATATGAGCCAGCAGTTTCATGCCTTATACCTTAATATCCTCAGTTCAGATAGCCAATTTCTGATTAGTGCATCCCTTGTCAAACCAGTACTCTGAGAGAACAAGTATATCCGTTTTGCTGAAGAATCTTTTGTTCACTTTGGAAACTTTGAACATCTGTATCCAAAAGCACTCCAGTCGAGAGGCGTCAGGTTGAAGCAGTCAACATTAGCTCATAGCATGGATCATTTTCTCTTCATCTGGTTGGTTCTTGTCAACTCATCCTCAGCCATCCTTGGCTAAATCCAAATGTGCATCAGAGTCCATACTTCCTGCATTCCAGTCCAGCTTGTCCCTTAACTCAGCTTTGGCCCCACATAGGGCCAAGTAAACAAGTCAGGGGTCCTCCTGACTCTTTGTTCTTCAAGTCAGCAACCCTTTTTTATTTATCCATACCTCTGTGTATGCAGGGTGGACAGTGCTGAAGGACCACATCCAAGTTCAGCCTGGTTCTTCATTGCTACATGCCTCCTAATTCCACTTCAGTGGATCCAGATGATCACTACAAGTCTGCCCTCTTTAACTTCAGGTCCTTGAAGGAATGGTCTAATGGGCACCAACCTTATCCTGTCTTAGAAGCCAAGCAGCTTGTTCTAGTTTTAAACAGTCAGTCTCTCCCTCCCCCTTTCTTTCCTCCTGCTTGCCTTTCTTTCACATGTGACTCTCTTCAATCAAAAACCCAAGTTGGGTCTTAAAATCCACTCAAGTTCAGATCTTCTCAGAATACTGTGTAAGCCTTAATGTTTCCCCTTGACAAAGCCTTAGCGTCCCCTACCAGATTCTACTTTTAACAAGCTTTCTCCAGGGAAATCTTCTCTTTTTTGAGGAGGACTCATCAACAACCTGCATTATGCAGATGACGCAGCCTTGCTTGCTGAAACTGAGGAGGACCTGACTCATTTGCTTGCAGAAGGTCAAGGACTGCAGTCTTCAATATGGGCTGAAGCTCAACATCAACAAAACAAAGATTCTCACTACTAGACCTGTTGAAAGCATCATGATGGAGAAGAGATTGAAGTTGTTAACAATTTCAGCTTGCTTGGTTCCATCCACAATCAATACTCTTGACACCAGTAGTCAGGAAATCAAAAGACAGATTGCATCTGGAAAATCTGCTGTCAGCGATCTTGCTAGAATACTGAAGAACAATGATGTCAGTCCAGGTAGGGACTAAGGTGTGCCTGATCCCAGGCCATGGGCCTTGCAGTTAAGTTGTGATGCATCAGAGAGCTGGACAGTGACTAAGGATGACAAGAGAAGAATTGATGCTTTGGAGTTTTGGTGCTGGCGAAGAGTGTTGAACATAAAGTGGGCTGCCAGAAGAACAAATAGGTCTGTCTAAGAGAGGGTGAAACCAAATTTTTCCTTGGAGGCAAGGATTTTGAAACTGTCTCACATACTTTTGGCATGTAGTTAGGAGGGAGCAGTCCTTGGAGAAGAACATCATAGTTGGAAAGGTAGAGGGTGAGCAAAAGAGAAGACCCTCAACGAGATGGATTATAGCTGTAGGCTCACATGTATCAGAGATGATGAGTTCGGCACAAGATAGGACAGGATTCAGATTTGTTTTTCATAAGGTCATACTCAATGTGATGATACATCCCATCAGCAACAACAACAACAACATTTATTCAATAAATAAAATCTATAGGCCAAAAAAATGTATGTGGTAAAATTTAAGGTTAGAATGGAATACTACATTGCATTGAAAAACAAGGAACTCATGCAATATTATTCAAAATGGGTAAGCCTGGAGGACATTACGATGAGTGAAATATCTCAGTCGCAAAAGGACAAATTTTGCATGGTGCCACTGTTGTAAAATGGGATTGATATCAGGGTTGGGGTAAGTCTGAGGATAAATTGTATATACTGCACTGAAACAGATGAGGGAGTGAATAATTGAAAAGCGATGTATGATAGGGTCTCATGGTTATCACAGGAGTCCACAATTAAGGTTGCATAGTGGAATGTACTTGGGGTGGTGGGAGGGGTGCGGAGGGATTGTGTACCAGGGAAGGAGTGTTTCTTTTACTTTTGAAAGAGAGGAGCGAACTGGGTTAGGGGGGAGGGAGGGGCGGGGAGAGAAGTGCAGCAATGAATGAATGGAAATCCAAAATATCTGTAAATGCTCATTAAAATTATTTTAAAAAATTTAATGTTAGGTATTGAAATAATAAAAGTACTACACCTATTAAGAAATCAAACTGGCAAAAATTGTTTTTAGTATATTTACAAATATGACTGGGTAAAAAAAAGAATTGATGCTTCAACTGCTTATGTATAATCAAATACCTTATGGGATTTAGTCCCTTGGTTTGCAAATTTAAAATCAGGATTTTATGGGACATCCCAGCCGATTGAAATATTAATGGTTTAGAGCTTTTTATTTACCTCCTAGTTTGGTGTGTAATTCCTGGTGTTCTCAAAGTTATGGCTCATTTTTTCAGCCAAATCATAGCCAAGTTTATAACCTGAACATCACCGCTAGGGAGATATATTCTCCCTAGAACCCTTATTTTTGCCTTTACTAATGACTGCCACTTCCTTCATTTTAATGTCAGCATTCCTCTCCCACCTGTTACCTCTTTTCTTGACTTTTTACTTTCTCTGATGGTCTAACGTCAATAATTTTTTAACATCATGGAACTGATAAGTTATTGATTCTTTGGCTTTTTTGCTGTCCCTCTCCCTATTCCTGTGCCTGCACATCCCTGGAAAAGTACCCAGTATCCTGTGCCTGTCTGTTGTCATCACTTTTTTGCCACCACTGTCATATCTTGAGGAGGAATGTGGCATCAGGATTAGAGAAAGACTCATCAACAATTTGTATTATGCAGGATGGATGGTGAAGGGATTGAGATTGTTGACAGCTTAATTTTCTTGGTTCCACAATCAACACTCTTGGTACCAGCAGCCAAGAAATTAAAAGACGAATTGCATTGGAAAAGTCAGATGTCAGAGACCTCGCTAGAGAACTGAAGAGCAACATTGTCAGTCTGGAGACTAAGGTGCACCTGATCTAGGCCATAGTCTTTGCAGTGACTTGTTATGCATCAGAAAGCTGGATGGTGATGAGGGATGATAGAAAGAATATGCTTTTGAGCTGTGGATCTGGAGAATAGTATTGAATATTTACAGTTAGGAGAACAAACAGGTTTGTCCTGGGGAGGATGAGACCATGCTGCTCCTTGGAGGGAAGGATTCTGAAGCTTTGTATGAGCTTTGGGCATGTTACCAGGAGGAACCAGTCATTGGGGAGGGACATCATGCTTGGGAGAGTGGAGGTACAGTGCAAGAGAGGAAGACCCTTGATGAGATTGATTGATTTAGTGGCTGGGTTAATGGACATAGGTGTATCAGAGACAACAAATTGGCTCAGGATAGAGCAAGGTTCAGAGCTGTTGTACATATGGTCACTATGAGTCCCAAGTGACTTGACGGCATGTAACAACAACAACAACAACATAACATCTTTCCTCCCTACTACTTGGTGCTGAGTGGTTGAAAGAAGTGACCTGATAAATCTGCCTTACTGCCTGTTCTGCTTTGTATCTCATGGTTTGGAACATGGCTAGAGAAGAGTATTGATCAGGTTGACAGGATTTTTTTTTTTTCACATCTGTAAGCACTAACTAAGGTGGGGGAGTGTTGTCCCAGAGTTCTGCATTTCACTAGTCATTCATGCTTCCATTCTCTTAAATGGCTTCACAGTTTCTCATCTCTTTCAAGCTTTCAACACTTGTCCATTAGGTATTTCAACTAAGTGAGATCATACACTATTTGTCCTCTTGTATCTGATTGATATCAGTCAACACTTTTGCTAAATTCATTATGTCTATTAGTTCTCTTGGGTATTCTCTAGGATTTCCTATGTATAGGACACTGTCATCTGCAAATAAAGATACTTCTTTCTGATTTAGATGCCTGTTTCCTTTTTTTATCTAATTTCTCTGGTTAGAACTTTCAGCACATTGTTGAATAGCAGCAGTGAAAGCAGAAGAAAATCTTACCTTCTCGGTCTTTTAGAGATGTGTTTAGTCTTAACCCATGGAACATGTCTGCTGTAGATTTTTAATTCATGCACTTTATCATATGGGGGAATGTCCTTTCAGTTCCTAGTTTTTGGAGTATTTTTAATCATGTAGAAGAGAGAGCTTCTTGAGAATCAAAGTGAGACCTGTAACATTCATTTTATAGGAATGTGCATTTTCATCAGATTGTCACTTATTTCATACTTTCCTCTGAAAGTAAGAAGTCAGAAATCTCAATCTCTTCTCCCCTGTGGAAACTACAGAACAATCTCATTGGTTTCACATGCAAGCAAGATTTTACTGTAGATTATCCAGAAACGACTGGAACAGCACATCAACAGAGAGCTACCAAAAGTCCAGGCTGGGTTTAGAAGGGGTCGTGGTACTAGAGATATTGTAGCTGATGTTAGATGGATCTTGGCTGAAAGCAGGGAATACCAGAGGAATGTCTATCTGTGTTTCATTGACTATGCAAAGGCATTTGACTGTGTAGATCGTAACAAACTATGGTTGACTCTGAGAAGAATGGGAATCCCAGAACACTTGATCGTTCTAATGCAAAACTTGTACTTGGACCAGGAGGCAGTTTTCAGAACATAGCAAGGGAACACTGCATGGTTCAAAATTGGGAAGGGCATACGCCAGGGATGCATCCTATCTCCATACCTTTTCAACCTATACGCAGAACAGATTATCCAGGAGGCTGGACTCTATGAGGAGAAATGTGGGGTCAAGATTGGTGGACGATTTATCAACAATCTGCATTATGCGGATGACACAACCCTGCTTGCTGAAACTGAAAGAGGACTTGAAGCGCCTGCTGCAGAGCGTCAAGGACTGCAGCCTACAATATGGATTGAGGCTCAATGTCAAGAAGACAAGGATTCTCACCACTGGACCAGTTGGCAGCATCAGGATGGATGGTGAAGAGATTGAGATTGTACACAGCTTTGGTTTGCTTGGCTCCATAGACAACAGTCTTGGCACCAGCAGCCAGGAAATTAAAAGGCGCATTGCCATGGGAAAGTCTGCTGTTAGGGACCGCTCCAAAGTACTGAAGAGCAATGGTGTCTCTCTGGAGACTAAGGTGCGTCTGATACAGGCCATGGTCTTCGCAATCACTTGTTATGCATCAGAGAGTTGGACAATGACCAAGGAGGATAGAAGGAGAATTGATATCTTTGAGCTGTGGTGCTGGAGAAGAGTATTGAGAATACCATGGACTGCTAGGAAAACAAACAGATTTGTCCTGGAAAGGGTTAAACTGGGTGGCTCCTTGGAGGCAAGGATTCTGAGGCTCCGTCTAACATACTTTGGACATGTTGTGAGGAGAGACCGGTCCTTGGAGAGGGACATCATGCTTGGGAGGATGGAGGGACGGTGCAGGAGAGGAAGGCCCTCTATGAGGTGGGTTGATTCAGTGACTGGGATAATTGGCATGGCAGTGTCGGAGACAGTGCGAATGGCACAGGACAGAGCGGAGTTTAGGGCTGTTGTACATAAGGTCGCTATGAGTCGCAGGCGACTCGACAACATATAACAACAATAAAACAACATTATCTTCTTTCAAAGTCATTAATTAAAGTAATATCACCTGCTGGAATGAATTTATTTCTACCCTTCCCCATAGATTAGAATTCTTTGCCTTCTCTTGACTGTCTTGGGATGCAGTAGATAGTATATAGTAGTAACTGAATAGTTACCCAATCTAGAATCCTGGCTTTGCCACTAACTTAGAGACCTTGACTTCATCATTTCACCTAGCTAAATGTCAGTTTTTCCTTAGTGAAAAATGGAGATAAAGTTTCTTCTTGTTGTTGTTGATTACCGTCGAGTCCAGCACGACTCATATAACTCTATAAACAAAGGACTTTATACCTTTCCATAACTGTCATCATTTCTCCAATTTCATAGAGTTTCCAGAGGCATGTTTTTTAGGAACTGGATGCCACTTCTGCTTCCAAATCTGTTTTACAACAGGGAGCTCCATCAAACACTGTCCACACTGGGAAACCATTCTGGTATTTGACACTCCAGTGACACAAGGTTCAGCATCACAGCAAACCCAGGTTACCTCATACATCACATTGACAAAGAGTGATGTACAAAGTGTAAGAATGTTCCTCCATATATAACAGCACTAGTCTCATTCAGAATTGGTTAAGTGCACATGAAGAAATGTTCAAAATCCCTAGCTCTAAGAGAAATGCAAATCAAGACAACTATGAGATAGCATCTCATCCCGGTAAGAATGGCAGAATTTAACAGAACACCAAGCAACAAATGCTGGCGAGGTTGTGGAGAAACTGGAACCCTTATTCACTGTTGGTGGGAGTGTAAGATGGTGCACCACAGTGTGGCGCTTTCTCAAAAAGTTGCAAATAGAGATACCCTTTGACCCAGCAATTCCACTACTGGGAATATACCCTAAAGAGACCATACCGACATCCAAGCAGATATATGTACACCCATTTTTATCGCGGCTTTGTTCACAATAGCAAGGAGTTAGAAACAATCCAAGTGCCCATCAATAAACAAATGGATAGAGAAGCTGTGGTATATTCACACAGTGGAATACTATGCTGCATTGAAAAACAAGGAATTCATGCAATATTATTCAAAATTGGGAGACTCTGGAGGGCATTATGCTGAGTGAAGTATCTCAGTCACAAAAAGACAAATACTGTATAGTGCCACTCTTGTAGAATGGGACTGACATCAGGGTTGGGGTAAGACTGAGTAAAACTGGATAAATTATGTATACTGCTTTGAAGCCAATGAGGGAGAGAACAGTTTAAAAGTAATATATTTTAGGGCATTTTGATTATCATAAAAGTTCGGAATGTAGGTTGCAGAGTGGAGTATACTCAGGGTGGGGGTGGGGGAGTGTGGGAGGATTATATATACCAGTGAAGGAGATTTTCTTTTGCTTTTCAAGGAGAAGAGTGAACTGGCGGTGGCAGGGAGAAAAGTGCAACAATGAATGAATGGAAATCCAAAATCTCTGTAAATGTTCATTGAAATGAATAAAAAAAAAGAAGTGATTGTCATCAAGTCTAATATGACTCAGAGTAAGCTTTGCACAAAAGACCTGAACTCAGTTCTATAACTAACATAATTTCTGTATGTTTATAGAGTTTAGAGAGTTTGTAGAGTTTTCAGAGGCATCTAGTTTAGGAATTTGATGCCACTGCTGCTTCCCAGCATTAATCAGTCAACTCATCCAAACGTACATAATGGGTAAGTATTATGGTATTTGACACGATTATGGAACAGTTTGCAGCATCACAGCAACTCCAGGTGTTCAGTGCAGTAAATAGACAAACAATTGCTGTGTCATTTAAAGAATATTCATTCAAAAAGTAAAGGCTCAAGGATACCTGCTTTTGGGGGTGGGGGGGAAGAGCAGTAACACACATCAAACATGACCCCAAAAACTTCCTTTATGTGACTGATATGACTGCCATCAAGATGCTAGGTAACAGCCAACTTCTAGAGTGGAAGGTCACTCCAGGCCCCTGGCCTGCCTGCAGACCCATCCCCTCACTAACTCCTTAGTGAAATAAAATTATTTCAAAGAGTAAGTATGTAACTAACTGACAAGTACCTAGTACATGGCACTTAGGCCATGAAAGCAAGTACTCTGTGAATATTAGATGCTCCTGCTGCACTTAATATTGCTACTTTTATTTTTACCAATAACCAGAGCTCTGTACTACACTTTAAAATTCTCTCCTTGGTTTTTACAATTTGATGTGGCTCTTTAATATTTTGTTACACATTTGATGATTATTTGCATTAGTTTACTCATACTTTTCCCTGTCAGTATATTTCTGTTTGTCTCTCTCATGACAGTTGTGTTTGACTCTGCTTGAGTACTTGCTGTTTACTGGATAGTGTAAGAAATGCTTTATAAATCTTGGACCAGAAATTGAAGGACTGGTTCTACTCTTAGCATTTCTCAATCTTTTGACTTTGCCAGGAAATTTAAGCTCCTTAACCTCCGGTTTTGACATCTATAAAGCAGGTATAATAATAATCAGTCTGTCCTTTTATACTGTCATTAGGATTAAATGACACAAAATTTTTTTTATACACAAAACTCCTCATAACACAAGGATGTGGGCATCACATATTAATAAATTAATATATTTTTGGTGAAATTTTGAATTGTCAGATTTGGTGCACACAATATTTTTCACATGGAATTGCCTAGGTATTGTTTCTCCCTTCCTAGAATCTGATAATACAGTCCTGACATAGAGCAGACACACAGAATGGAATCTTAACCCCAAAGCAGTGCTGTCTATTCTACATTATATGAATGAATGGTAAAATAGTTAAGTCATGTATACATTTTACAGATGCACAGCTAAAATAGAGTAACATACTTGAAAGTACCTGTGAAAATTTAATGTTAAGATTGTTTTTATTGTTAGATGTCATCAAGTTGAGTACGACTCATAGCAACCCTGAGAACAAAAGATCTGAACCCTGTTCTATCCTGGACTATCCTCACACTTCCTGACGTACAAAAGTTTGCATGCTAAGTTTAGAGGGTTTTTACTTGCAACAAGCCACTCATCTTTTTTAGTTAATTTTGAAAGAACATTTTGAAGGTGGTATGTCTTAAGAGGAATTTACCAGAGAATCACAAGCAGTGAACAAATGTGAGTGTGAATGTGTTTGGATATGGAGAGACAGAAACAGACAAAAAGATAGATTTATCTTGAGGAGAGGCTTATGCAGTTGTAGAGGTGGATAATTTGCACATTTACAGGTCAGATGTCAGGTTGGAGACTTCCTGACTCACATAGTTGGAACAGCTGATGATCCCAAGATCGGCAGGTAACTTCACAGGTTGCTGGCTACAGAAGCCAATTTAAAGATTGGCAAGTAAGATTGATTCAAAGATTGACAAGTAAATTTGCTAGCTTGAGACTGTAGAAGCTAATGAATATCGAGATCAGCAGGCAGAAATTAAAAGAACTCATGATCAGATAGTAATTAGCAAGATCCAGCATTCAAATTAAAAAGCTAGAGCTTTGCCAGAATGTATATATATAGTTGGTACAGGCCACAGCTCTTGAGAAACTCTCTTTCAGCTGATTGGCTGCTTTTAACAAATCTCATCATGGAGGTGATCACAGGATGTGAGAGCTCATCACAAGGGCTGACAGTAACAGAGCAGCCAAGCCAGCATAGCATGGTCAGCCATGTGGACACACAGTCTTAACTATCTCAACAACTTCCCAAGGTAATTTTTACTTTGAATGATGAATAGAACAAGTAGTGAGGTGGTCTGAGGCTTCTAGGAAATGGTTAATAAATACCAGGACCACACAGAGTCGTGACTGAAGAGATTGTGCATCTTTATCCCATGGAGTAGTTAGGGAATTTGAACCACCTGATTTTGGGTTGACAGTACAAGTCCTTACTCACTAGGCCACCAGAGCTCCCTAGGAAATGTGATAAGAAAATAGAAGGGGTATGTGATTACTTATTTTTGTCATCACAAGCATCTAGAGCGAAGGCTGCATAGTGGAGTGGACCTGGGGGGAGGGATTGTAAAACAATGAAAGAATTTTTCTTTTACTTTTCCAAGAGGGTAGTGTACTAGGGTGAAGGGTTGGAAGGGGAGAAAAGTACAACAATGAATGAATGGAAATCCAAAGTCTCTGTAAATTTTCATTAAAATTAATAATACAGGAAAACAAACAGACAAACAAACAAAAAACCCCAACAAACAATGACAAAACTACTTAGTATATTTTTTTTTTAAGTTTAAAATGCTCTTTGTGTCAGTAAATTGCATACTCTTGTTTTTGGTGAAATGGTTCTGTGATACAGAATATAATATTTTCAAGTCTGCCTAAGCAACTGAAAAAAGAATGAGTCATGCTTTTGGATTTTTATTTATTTTTATCAGTACATAGTGTTTAACTTCTGTGATTTTAATGAACATTTACAGAATGGATTAATTTTTCCACTTAATCATTCATTCACTTCATATTTTATGACATTGATTACAATCGCCATACTGTAAAACCACCTCTCCCACTTCCTCTCTGTGATTCTTGTTTTCATTCATCCTTCAGCCCCTTGCTTCCTGCCTTCTTAGCTTTATTTCTGGGCACATGCTGTCCTTTTGGTCTTGTATGGTCGATTGTTCTAAGGAGTAAATATAGTCCTATCCATAATATCTGAAAGTTGAGCTTCAGTGGTGGATTAATTTCCAGTCTCACAAGTGACCAGGGGCCATATTCTCAGGTGTTACCATGTTATTTTATTTGGTGAGTCTTATTTTGTACCTGATGTTTGATTTTTTTTCAGTTATCTTTTCTAGTAAATCATTTCCTAGTGACACATTTTTACTTTTATTAGAAAAATGGCTCATGATAAAGTTAAATAATTGAACATAAGTATAATATATGGCATGTCTAAAAGAAAAGAATCTGTGTAAACAATCTCAAGATGTTGGAATTGTGGTTTATTTTGCAGTTTATTATTTGTGAATGTATGTAAATGTTTCATACATGCATTCCAGTAATCCAGAGCAACTTGAGGGCCCCTTTTGGGCTAAGTTCTGTCACCGTTGTCATCATCTTCAGTAATATGTGCTTGAACTAAAAATTGACCTTTTAAACCCACCCCATTTGTTTAAGGTGAGAACCTTTGTTTTGATGAACTGAGTGTGTTATTCTATATGCTGAGAAGAAAAATGTCCTGTTTGAAAATATGTTGAAAAAATATGCTGTATATAAAAATCAAGTCCCTGAAGGCCTTTCTATTTATATATTTTCATGTTTTGTTTTCTTTCACTAGAACACTGTGGTAGACTGTAAAATATCATCTGCAACTGGAGATAAGCATTTTGATAAAAGCCCCACTAAAACACGGCACCCTCGGAAAATTGACCTAAGAGCTCGATACTGGGCATTTCTTTTTGACAATCTTCGCCGGGCAGTGGATGAGATCTATGTAACTTGTGAATCAGACCAGAGTGTGGTGGAATGTAAGGTAAGGTTTGTTTTGAGATTTTGTAATGCATTTTAAGTAAAATGTCCCAGTCTTTGCTACACTTGAATAATTTGCCTTTTTCTAGTGTCAATAAATTCTTTGTAATTTTTTTTATCACATTACCTCTTGTTATGGAAACTATTCTTTTGATCGGTACACTAAAATCAGCATTATGCTTCAGAATATCTTGACTTGAGGAATCCTCCTGTTTTTGTTTTTCCTGGCACTAATTATGTACTTTCATATTCAGTGAAAGACATGGAAAAGCAGTGTTGGTACACAGCAGTGGGCGAGGAACATATGGGTATGTGGTTAGGTGCCTTGCAGTTGGCTCCACTCATCATGACAACAGAGGAAAACTCTTCCTGTTCCTGTGCCATCCTCACAGACTCCGCTGTGCATGAGCCCACTGTTGAAGTCACCGAGTCCATTTCAGTCAGAGTTTCCCTCTGTTGTTATTAGGTGCTGTTGAGTCAAAACCAATTCATAGCCGACCCTCCAGGGAATTATAAATTGTACAGAAAGAGATAACTTCTTTCTTTCCCATGGAGCAGCTGGTGGATTTGGACTTTGTGCTGTTGAGTTGACAGCGCAGCTTCTCCTCCACTAGGACAGCAAAGCTCTAGATTTCCAAACATGATAGTTAAGTTTATTACTACCATTAGTAACCCTTTGTGAGGGCTCTGGTGGCTTTGTGGTAAAGAGTTGTGTTGCCAACCTAAAGGTAGGTGGTTTGGATCCACCAGCTGATTACTGGGAGAAATATAGGCAGTTTCCTCATATGCAGTTTATAGCCTCCGAAAATCTGCTAGAGGGTCAGTTATGAGTCACTTCTGACTGAACAGTGCATAACACTAGTAACCCTAAAAGACAGAGTAGGGAGTTCTCATGGCCTAATGGGTAAGGAATCACACTGCCAAAACCAAAGGCAAATGGTTCGAATCCACCAGCTGCACTGAAGGAAAAAGATGAGCAGTCTCCACCCATGTGATGTATGGTCTCTAAAAAACCTGTTTAAGGGTCAGCAGTGAGTTAGTTTTGACCTGAAGGCACATAGCAACACACAACAAAGGCACAGATTGCCACATCATCTGCTTGCATTGGTGTCTTCCAGAGTATGGCTGGTGGATTTGGTTAGCATTCAAGGGCTTTAACTGCAATGCCACCCAGGTTCCTGTAAATGTACTTTTATGTAATAATTTTTTTTAAAATATGTTTTTTCTTTGTTCTCTGTTGGTGCTGTAGGTGGCACTAGTGAGATTTCCACATTCTTGGGCTTCATGTTTAATGTCTTTAATTGGACATTACTCCCAGTCCATAGAGATAGTTATCACTCTCCTAATTCGCTGTGGTCAGGGAAAAGTGAGATTGATGGCCGACTGTAAACAGTCCTGGGTGGGATTGCGATGTCATTGTAAGGTGTGCTTTCTAATTTTAGATAACCTTGTGTCTGTAATAGGATATTAAACAGACCTAGCCTTGCCTGTGTCTGAAAATTCACTAAAAAGTCTGGCCTTTTAGTAAATATAAGCTATACACGATGCTCCTTCATACTGAATGAAATTATTTTGAAATTAACCAGAGTGGTACATATTCATAAAAATATTAAAGCAGTAGCTTCAGTTTCTGTACTGAATGTGGTTTAGAACCTTGGAAGTATTTATTTACCCTTTGAAATACTTAAAGGGTCAAAGAAATGTTACATATTGAGACAGCAGTTGCATTTTCTCTTAAATTGGAACCAGCTAAATTAGGTTTAGACTAGTTAAAAAGTGATTCAGCAGAAGCACGTTTCAGAATGAACAGTAATTGAAATAATCTAAATTCATGGTTTGATTGTCACAATTAATATTGTTACTATCAACATGTAAAAACGTTTTATGTTTTAAGAAAAATAATTTTCAGTAAAATAGGATCCTTGGAATATAATGATTAGCATGTTGTGGTAGAAAAGACTACTGGACTTAATTTGGGGTATTGGTTTTGTCTATAAAATGAGCACATCAAAGGAAGTATCTAGGTCAATCTTGCAGTCTTTGACTTTGTGGTTGAAAGTTAAAAAAAAGATTGAAGAAGCGAATTTTGTTTGTAAAATACGTCTTCCATTATACAAGCGAGATGAGCCAGTTGCAATCATGACTTCCTCTGATGAGCAGAAATTGTTACACCTGTCTCTGCTGCTGCATCTCTTCCCACAAGTCAGAATTGGCCATGACACAGCGTAGCTTTTATCTCTGACTGTCACTCATTCTGCTTTGTGAAAATTTAATAGTAGCAGAAATTTGTTGTGTAGATTATAATTAGAAGCATGGAGAGAGTGAAGTAGAGATGTGTTCTTTCTTTGTACTATTCCCAGATCTCAAAGACTTATACCAAAGGAAAACAAAATTCTAGGAACTTAAAATTTATTGCCATACTTAATTCCAACCGTCACCTCATCTGGGATTCACAGATGGAGATGTAGAAAGATACAGTTTACCATTTGGTCTCAGCACACATAATTAGGATTCCTTTCCTTTCTGTTTTTTCTTCTATACTTATCATCAAAGCGCTTACATCTATTATTTCCTGGAATATTTCTGTGAGTTACATAGCCCAGGGACTTATTTTGCAAGTGGATTGAACTCTTGTCTTGTGGATGCACTGAGAGAATTTATCATTATATGTACTGTATGTGTTTTAGCTTCAATTCTATAGCCACAGTTCAGTTCTTGTTTCAACTGTAAAGTTTAGTTCTTAACACGTTCATTGTGTAACTCAAATCTTAAGTGTAGTAATTGTGACACGACAATGAAACATACCTTTCCAGTTTGCCCAGAATTACTGATGAGAACTCACCTCTGTGTTCAAAAGAGGCTAAGTTCCTCTTTTTTTGAGATTGAAGAAGTCCTTGTCTTCTAACAATTGTAACCTTTACCCCTGTACCTTGCCCCATCTCCCTTTATAAAGTGAACCAGAGTATGGGCTAGGTCTTAACATCTTATAAAGATTTCCATTTAGGGAGCATATAGCTAGTGGAGGAGTTTCTGGGTGGCACAAATGGTTTGATGTTCAGGTACTAACTTTCGGGTTCAAATCCACCCAGAGGTGCCACAGAAGAAAGAGCTGGTGATCATCTTCTGAATAAACACAGCAACTGAAGAGCTGTGGATCCCAGTTCTACTCTGAAACACGTTAGGCTGTTGAGAATTAGAACTGAATCCGCAGCATCTGGTCTGTGGTTAATGAAGTATATCAACTTGTTCTCATAAAAACTTGAGGTGGGGCCTGAAAAAATTACTAGTGAAGTGTGTGGATCTTCCTGTCTACAGGAAGAGGAGATTGATTTCTTGTTCCTGGCTAGATAGTTGCTGGGGTGACTCATTCTGCAGCTTCTGGGCTGTATTGAGTTTGAAGAAAGCATGCTGGAAACACACAGTACTTTTCTTCTGTTTACCAGTTCAATTTGGGGATATACGTGGGAGGTACACTTTTACTTAATAGAGATCAGTGCCTACATTTCCCTGAAACCTTTGATACATAGGTAGTAGGCTTAAACTAGCAAGGAAATAGGGTGAAAGTTCTTAGTAATCAAGTGAAGAGGTTGTCTGTGTGTCTGCTAGGTTAATGTATGTGAGGGCAGAAGCATTTGTGCAGATATTGGAATTGGAGGAACTTTCTGTGGAGACATAAGGCTGGGAGAATACTTGTAAAACTTTGAAAGACGAATCTGAACATTATCTCCAAATGAAGCATTGCTGTTTTTCCACTTATCATTGAACTAAGTAATTTTAAGTATAGGGAATAGAGAAGGCATAACTATTGTGAAAAGAAGATAACCAGGAAAATAATAATGCATATGTAGTAGGAATACTGCAGGGTTCAAGAATGGATGCCATTGAGAGAAAGCATTTACAATTTGGCATCCAAAGGAAACAAGAACATATGGGATCAAGGTACAAATTTGTGGTAAGATGTAAAATTCTGCCTGATGGTCTATCTTTGCCTTTTTTGTTTTTGGAAAATAGCAAGTTTACACTGGAGGCTTGAGGTTATTTTTACTGGTATGTGCCATCAAGTGTTACTCTACTTACAGCTAACCCTCTGGTGGATTTTGAGAGGCTGTAAGTTGGAAGGGAGTAGATTGCTCATCTTTTTTCCTGTGAAGTAGCTGGTGGATTTGAACTGCCTGCCTTTAGGTTGGCAGTGCAACTCATTACCACTGGGCCACCAAGAGGCTGAAGTAGTTGTCATGGAGAGAGGAAGGGCTAACTTAGAGAAAATATAGAATCCCCTGGAAGCCTTGAAAAAATCACAGTTGAGGTTGGAGATTGTTCTTTCCCATTTTTCATTTTTTCCCCCCAGTGGTGGTTCTACTCTCCACCAGGTGCTCCATGGGAGAAGGATGAGTATTCTCCTCCCTTGTGATCAACTGCCTCTGAAAACCAGCCAGAGTCGGTTATGACATGGTTCTGACTTCACGGCACACAGCACCACTTGTATCAGAATGCAACTTGTTTATTTTTTTGCATCATAAAAAAGCTAAACAAACCCCTAAATTCTCTTTCTACTTTGCTTATTCTTCCAATGATCTTATTCCTCCCCCCGCCCCCCGCCCTTTGTAGTCACTGGCTTTTTCTTATCCATACAATGTTTTACTTATTGAAAGGTATTAAGAGGTCAGCTGCTTTGTTCACATTCTATTTTCCCTGCAGTTTCTTCTAGGCTGTGGCTTAATTTGCTGTTGATATGCTGCTGATTCTGAGCTTTATGTTTGTAACCTTTACATTTCTTCTCATGTTCAGATCTGTATACCCTGCTTGCCTGGTTCGTATCTTCACTTGGATACAAACATTTGAAATTGACATATGGAAAATCAGACTCATAATCTCCTTTTCCCACCTAAGCCTGGGGATGTTACCCTAAATATCATATACTTCATTTTTCATCCTCTGTCTGTGCTTGAAACCTGGTAGCATCCTTTTTTGTTCCTCCTTTCACTTCACTTCAGCCACTGGCCAGTGAGTCCACTTCTTTCAGTATTTCCTCTTAAATCTTTCTAGCCCATCTGCTTCTCTCGTCCTCCACTGCTGCCATCTTACTCTTAAGTTGCCATTGTACAATTCTGGATTACAGCAAAGGTCTCCTGATAAGGCCTCTTAAGCTTACATCCCATTGTCCATGTGAAAGGTAGAATGATAATTAAAAAAATACAAACATGCTTATCTGATTCCTTGGTTTATAGATCCTTAAACCTTTTGTTCTGAGAGTCAGTCGTCAGGAAGGCCTTTGCAACTTTCCAGACTTGATCCAGGTATCCCTCATTGCACATAATTCTTCCTTACTCCTTTCTGCTTCTAAACCAGTCTTTGTTCATGTTCTGTGTGTTCATCTGTTTCCAGCACTTTCCACATATGGATGGATTCTCTGTCCAGATGCTCTCCTTATCTTTCTGCTTGGCCAGCATCTCCTCACTTCTCTTACCCCTTTTACTTAACTCTTCCATAATTTAGGACTCAGTTTTAAGTGTCATTTCTTCAGGGGAACCCACTCTGGTATTTCACACTAGGTCAGGGTCCCTTTAATATGCTTTCATAACCTTCACTTCTCCTTTTACACATTTACCACAGTTGAAATTAAGTAATTGTCTACTAAGCTGTTTAACCATCATTTTCTTTGCTAGACATTAAGCTCCATGAAGGCAGAAGCCAAACTTTACTCCTTCATTTTTGGTGCCTGTCACTGGCTCTGGAACATGTTGTTGTTGTTAGGCTCTGCAAGTCGAGTGTAGGTCATAGTGATCCTGTGAAAAACAGATCCTACCACAGATGGCACCCTGTCCTACCCTGTGCCAAGCCCACAGTCTCACAATTGACCTTATTGCTGTAGTCACTGTGTTAGTCCACCTGGTTGAGGATCTTCCTCTCCTTTACTGCCCCCTCACTTTTCTTACTATGGAAAGCCAAGGAATGATCTCTCCTAGCAACATGCTCTAAGTATGGAAGACAAAGCTTTGCCATCCTTGCCTCTGAGGAGTAAGCACTCTGATTGCTCTGGCTCCAGGACATGCTCTGTTTATTTTTTTTTTTTGCAGATCATGGGCTGCTCAGTACTCTTCTCCAACATAGTAAATTATTTGTAGGTAGATAATGAGTAGTTGAATAAAGCTACACAGTTCTGTGCCATTTTTGCAGTGATACCAATCTTCGTTGTCAGTCTGCCTTTACTTCCGTAATACTTAATATCCAGCCTCATACCAGAGATTCACAAAGCCAAGGGGTCCATGGGTTAATATTGGGTGAGTATTTTCCATGTAGTTACACTTAGAGTTTCAGTGGACTAAGTCGTAGGGGGTAAGAGAATAGTTGAAGTGATGTACCATGAGATCTAAACTGGATGAGGAAGGAAAGTGACCATGAGAAGAAAGGAGAGAAGAAGCTAGTGTTTGCACATTCCTTGGACATGGTAGAAATGGATTAGTTGAGCTCTTCGTGGATAGAAATTGATGTGTTTATAGTTAGGTTTTAGAAATAATTATTTACATTTCCAAATGCTAATTTTTACTTTCCTGATCTGATGGAAACTCAAAAAGCTCTAATTGCCTTTGAGTTAGAACTGACTCAAAGCTGACCTTCCAGCAGGTATTCAGAGATAGAGAATCACACAAGAGGAGCTTGCCCATATTTCTCTCAGTACAATTATTATATACCATTGAATCAGAACTGACTCAGGCTGACTCTCCAGTGGGTTTTCAGAAAATGTAAATAGTGTGGGAGCAGATTGCCCATCTGTCTCTCACAGAGGATTTGAACCACATGCCTTTGGGTTGACAGCCCAATTCCTTATCATTAAGCCACCTGAGCTCCCTTCTCTCAATTCTTAGATATTTTAAAGCCTCCCACTTGTATTCCAATTTGTTTAGCATCTCTTTGAGTTTCCAAGAATTGTTTGTTTCCTACCTGTTACTTGTCATGTTAATTATAAAAAGAATCATATGAGCTGTATGGCTTCATTAAACCAAAACTCATAAAAAACCCACTACCTTTGAGTTGATTGTGACTCATCACAACCATAGGAAAAGTAGAATTACCTCCTAGAGATTCTAGGGCTGTTTACAAATGCATAGAGCCATGTCCTTCTCCCTTGGAGGGGCTTATGAGGTTCACAGACAAGCACTTGAATCACCATATTCCTTGTTGCACTGTGCCACCAGTTCTCCTTATAGTTTTCATGGGAGCTGTACATTTTCTTAGCAGAAAAATGACCCTTCTGTTAAATTTAATGCTTTGCATCATCAATTTTGTCTTGTCTAAGATGAATATTATAGCATATTAAATGTTTGGGTTAGAGTGCCCTTGTGGCCTAGTGGGTAAGGAGTTAACGCTGCCAACCTGAGGGCACACGATTAGAATCCACCATCTGCTGCATGGGAGGAAGATGGAGAGTCTCTCCCCATGTGACATACAGCCCCTGAAAACCTGCTGGAGAGTTAGCCATGAGTTGGTTCTGACTCCATGGGACATGGCAACAACAACAAATGTTTGATTTGCCTGTTACACTTTAACTTAAGTATCAAAAATTGTTACAAATACTGGGGAGAATTAGGACTAGACTAACAGGTTGGAAGAGTTCACATATTCATCTAATGGAGTTGACTTTTGCAGCTTCATCATGGTTTAAAATTAAACGCTATCTTTTATTGTGTCTATGTGGTCTTCTGGCCTTACTCTAGTTATTTATTTTCCCAGTGTTTATGCACTGTAGACTTACAATAAAATTTTGTTGTTTGATTGATTAAATAATGAATTTTCTTTCTGAATATAACATTTCCCAAAAGCTTGTTTTATGATTCAGAATCTTTGAGTTGTGGAGATAAATTAGCTGTCACCTTATAAGTCTGTATAGCATGACCCTTAGTTGATGATCTCCTGGTTGACAAATCTTTATTCCTTCTATCTGGTTCTTGTGTACATTATAATCAGTAGAGCATCTATTTTCTTTTTGGGGAGTAGTTTTTGGACTGACTTAGTAGTAGTAGTAGTAATTTAATAATTTGATCTTACTCTGTTGGCTGAGTGATAAGGAATTGCACTGCTAATCTAAAGGCATGAGGTTTGAATCCACTAGCTGCTTCTTGGGAGAAGGATGGACAGTCTCCATCCATGTTAATTTATAGTCTCTGAAAACCTGCTGGAGGGTCAGCTATGAGTCTGTTCCAACTCATTGGTAAATAACAGGAATGTTAGTCAGACCTTACTTATTTGGACTAAGATGATGTGCCTAGACATAGATAGCAGACTATTTCATGTCTGTTTTACTTTTAAAAAGAACTTTTTTTCAGTCTCCTTGTCACCTGTTTTCTCTGGTGACTGCTGAGTTCATGTCTGCCGTGCATTGGATTTTACTTTGTTTACAGGCCTTTCTAGTGTTGGGTTTATCATATTATCAAAATGTTGACTTGTTTATAATCATGCAAAGGAATTGGGTAAAAAAGCCCACACAGTAGGATTAAGTATTCTGTGTGAGTTAATCAACTATTATGCCGATTAACTGACAGTGGCCCAATGAGAGAATTGGTCAGTTGAGAATTGGTTTGATAAAGGACAGTGTATTGAAATTGACCAGAGAGGCTTACATGAGGGCCTATTTTGTAACGGTGCAGGGAGATCTCACTACCATCAAGAAGATCATGAAGCAGAGCAAATCCTTTAGACCTGGAGTCCCTGTGCTGACAGCCCCAAGACCCAGGAGGAAGAACTCTAACACTGAAGACCATGGAAGTCATGAGAGAGTGCCAGACAATGTAGTGGCATGAATGGTATCAGCACAAGTGACAGCAGCTTGAGTGGGGACAGAGGGATTGAGATCAGTGTGAGGCCTTTCACTGGGCTTGCTGACTGGGTGGAATTCCTTCGGGTAAGTGGCTGCTTGTAAAGCAGAGTGCCTTCAGGCTCTTGTCAGTGGAACTAAAGAACTTACCAGAGCAGGGAAGAGGCTAAGAGAAGGCCCAGCAGCAGTCATGGCTGAGAGAAGCCCTGTTTCCAGCAGAGCTGAGAGAAAGGCTGCCTGCCTGTGGCACCACCAAGGAGAATCTAAGCTCTCTTAATATCTATTCCACATTACATGCAAGTAAAATATTAATAAAAACATGCCTGGAACAGTACATGACAGTGCAAATTTTTTATCTATTTTTCATAAGCTTGCTATGAGTTTTAATCAACCTAATAACAAGGTCAACATACATCTTTATCTCAAAACTTACTACACAACCATGTTGTTGTTGTTGTTGTTGTTATGTGCCATTGAGTCACCTGTGACCCATAGCAACCCTCTGTACAGCAGCTCTGAAGCTTGCCGTGTCCTGAGCCAGTCTCACTGATTACAACACACCAACTTCCACTGCCCCAGTTACTGTATCAATGCATCTCATCTAGGGTTTTCCTTTCCTGTACTGTTCTTCCACTCTTCTGAGCATTATGTCCTTATCCAGTTCTTCCACCCTTCTGAGCATGATGTCCTTATCCAAAGATCAGGCCCTCCTGGCTGTGTGCCCAAAGTATCTGAGATGGAGCTTCAAAATCCTAGCCTCAAAGGAGAAATTTTGTTTTATCTTCTCCAAGACAGATGCATTTGTTTTCTTGGTGGTCCATGATATGTTCAAGACTCTTCTCCAGCACCACAACTCGAAGACATCGATTCTTCTTCTATCATCCTTGGTCATTGTCTAGCTCACTGATACATAGCAAGTAATTGTAGAGACCATGGCCTGGATTAGGCACACCTTAATCTCTAGACTGACATTGCGTTTCATTCTCTGGAGAGGTCCCTGACAGCAGATTTTCCTAATGCAATCTGTCTCTTAATTTCCTGACTGCTGGTGCCTATGTGTTTCCTACTGCCAAAGGGGCCCTTTAGAGTAGTGAGAGAAGATCTTCACCCTGAAACCCACAGCGTCCCTTTTCAGCAGGAAGTAGCTAAGAGAATACGCCGTCCCCTTTTCCTTATGACTCAGGGTGAAGTCTCTCTCAGGGAGGAGTGATAGGGAATGGCAAAGGATACACTGACAAAGAAGATTAATCAGAACTGGCTTTGACAAGCACTGTGGCATTTGGACAAGAACAAACTGGGAGGAGGGTAGAGAGAATAGTGCAACAATGAATGAGTGGAAGCCCAAAATCTCTGTAAATGTTTATGAAAGTTAATAAAATATAATTAAAAAAAAAAAAAAGAATGTTGATTGTGGAGCCAAGCAAGCTGTAATTATTAACAACCACTATCTCTTCTTCATCTATCGTGGTGTGCCAATTGGCCCAGTGGTGAGTTAATCAAAATAGCTTAGTATCAGTACAGTAATAGGTATACAGACCATTGAAGTAGAATTGTGAACCCAGAAATAAATCCATCCACCTATGGATTAGCTAGCTGATCTTTGACAAAAAGATGAAATCCATTAAGTGGAAAAAGACAGCCTCTTTAATGAATGATGTGGACAAAACTGGTGGAAAGAAACACACTCCCATGCTTATTTAAGGTACAGCAAAGAGTTAGAAGCTATCCAAGGTCCATCAGTGGACACATGACCAAAGAAACTGTAGTGTATTTACATAGTGGAGTGTTATGCATCATTAAAAGTGTCAAGAATTTGTGAAATACTACACAGTATAATTGAATCTAGAACAAATTGATGCTGAGTGACATGAGTCAGTAAGAAAAGGATAACTATTATAAAAAGCTAAAGAAGGAGATATACACAAATAATTCTTGTATGGTTAAAAGAGGTAGGAAGGGAGAGAGATTAAAAATTTATATGTAGATAAGTTTTGTGAAGGAAAAGTAAATAAAGACATTATAATTAATTACAGTAATCAATTGTAGTTAATGTTATAAAACAAAATGTATATGAATGTTTGAATGAAAACCCAATCTGATTTGTAAATTTTCACTTATATTTAAGAGAAAGGGAAAAATCCTCCCAGATTCTGCACCTTCTTGACAATCTCTGCTGTGCTTTAAGCTCATTGGTGCAGTCATTGTGCCAGTCTAGCTCCTTCAGGACTCTGTATTTTTCCAAGCATAAAATATGTCTCCAAGGTCTGAACCCTCATGATAACATACAGAATATGTGAGGTGAAGTTGCATCATTCTTACCTCTAAGGAATACTCTTAGTATTCTTCAGTAGCACCACAATCCAAAGTCATCAGTTTTTCATTGTTCTTCTTTATTCATTGTTTCAGCTTCCACATGTATATTCTGAAGCATTTGAAAATACCATGAATTGAGGCGTGTACACCTTAGTCTTTAAAATGTTAAACCACCACTCATCTGTTAGTTTGTTGCCCTATGGTATCTTACATATTGCTGTGATCCTGGAAGCTGTTAAGTATTTCAAATACTAGCAGATGGACAGAGTTCAATAAGCTTCCAAACTAAGACTTGGAAGTAAGACAGACCACCCACATTTGAAATAACATATCCTTAGAAACCCTGGGATAATAACTGCATATTTGTATATTCACCACGCCCACAATTCAAAAGCATAGATTCTTCTCTCATCCTTATTTTGTGCAACTTTCCGATGCATAGAAAGCAACTGAAAAGATCTTCACTTGCGTCTGATGCACCTTAGTTTTTAAACTGACATCTCTAATCTTTAGCACTTTAAAGAGCACCTTAAAGTAGCATATTTTTTCAATTCAAAATGTGTCTTGATTTCTCAACTGCTACCATGAGTGTTGGTTGTGGATCCAAGTAAAATGAAATTGCTGACAACTTCAGTCTTTTTTCCATCTATCATGATGCAACCAATTGGTCATCTTATTAACACTTTTGTTTTCTTGATTTGAAATGTAATCTGTATTGAGGCTATCATTTTTTATTTTCTGTAGAAAGTGCTTCAAGTTTTTTTCCGCAAGGAAAATTTTATCCGTTTGCATAATGTGAATTGTTAACAAGTCTTCCTTCCATCCTGATGCCACATACTTCTTCATATAGTTTAGGTTCTCAAATTTTTTGTTCAGCATAAAAATTGAATAGGTTTGGAGAAAGGATGTAGCAAAGCTCAAAGGAGAAACATCTGGAAACATTTGTTAATAATTGAACCTAGACTGTACCAAGTATGACTTTAGGAAAATTGAAAACTGAAAAAATGAAATGGAATGTGTAATTGTAGACATTTAGGTATCAGAAGCTGAGAGGGACTGGTATTGACCATTTGGTTTCAGAGAGCCCTATCTTCTACTATCAAATTGAAGAGAAATAGTATCAAATTTATCATCAGAAGAAAATTTCAAGATCCATCCTCAAGTACAGTGCTGTCAGTTATAGGAGAATATCCATGCTTCATATAAGGAAGACCTGCCATTAGAGCCAAAGATGAAGAAATTGACTTGGCTATGCTCATGTGAAATCTATGCCTAGACCAAGAAGCTGTTGTCTGAACAGAGCAAGAAAACACTACATGGTTAAAAATTAAGAAAGGAGTGCATCAGGGATGTATCCGTTCTCCATATTTTTCAATCTGTATTCTGAGCAGATCATTCGAGAGCCTGAACTTTATGAAGAAGAATGTGGTATCAGGATTGGAGGAAGACTCATCAACAACCTGCATTATGCAGATGATAACCTTGCTTGCAGAAACTGGAGAGGACTTAAAGCTTTTGTTGTAGAACATCAAGGATTGCAGTCTTCCATATGGATTGCATCTCAACATCGAGAAACTAAAGATCCTCATCATAAGACTTATAGGCAGTATCATGATAGATGGAAAAAGATTGAATTTGTTAATGATTTCATCTTGCTGAGGTTCACAATCAACTCTCTTGGAATCACCAGTCAGGAAGTCAAAAGACTAATTGCATTGGGAAAACCTGCTGTCAGATACCAATCTGAAGTGCTAAAGAGCAACAATGTCAGTCCAGAAACTAGGAGTACCTGATCTGGGCCATGCCTTCTCAGTTGCTTCCTATGCATCTGAGAACTTAACAGTGACTATGGATGACAGAAGAATCAATTGCCTTTGAGTTGCAGTTCTGGAGAAGAGTATTGAACATACCATGGACTGCTAAGGGAACAAACATATCAATCCTGGAGAGAGTAAAACCAGTTTGTTTCTTGGACAAAAGGATTTTTAAGTTCTGTCTGATATAATTTGGGCACGTTGCCAGGAAGGACCAGTACTTGGAGAAGGACATCATGCTAGGATGGGTCGAGGGGTCAGGACAGAAGAGGAGAAACCCTGGATGAGATAGCTTGACACAGTGACTGTGGCAACAGAGTCAGGTGTCAGAGATGGTGAGGTTGGCTCAAGATAGGGTAAGATTCAGAACAGTTATTCATAGGATCACTGTTTTTATCATTGTCAATAACAAAAACTGACTAATGCAGTCTGAAATGGATCAAACACACAGTTGTTTGTTGTTGTTATGTGCCGTCCAGTCGCTTGTGACTCATAGCGCCCCTGTGTAGAACAGCCCTAAACTCTGCTCTGTCCTGTGCCATTCGCATTGTCTCCAACACACCCATCCCAATTATCCCAGTCACTGAATCAGTCCACCTCCTAGAAGGCCTTCCCCTCCTGCGCTGTCCCTCCAACCTCCCAAGCATGATGTCCTTCTCTAAGGACCGGTCTCTCCTTACAACATGTCCAAAGTATATTAGATGGAGCCTCAGAATCCTTGCCTCCAAGGAGCCACCTGGTTTAACCTTTCCAGGATGAGTCTGTTTGTTTTCCTAGCAGTCCATGGTACTCTCAATACTCTTCTCCAGCACCACAGCTCAAAGGCATCAATTCCCCTTCTATCCTGCTTGGTCATTTTCCAACTCTCTGATGCATAACAAGTGATTGCAAAGACCATGGCCTGTATCAGATGCATCTTACTTTTTAATGAGGGAGTCTGTTTTTAAAATAGTTTTAGTCCTTTACTGTGAATTTGAAAATGATAGACGTTTATCAGATAATGACTTTTAACACAGAACATAAACTTCTTGGTGCCCTGGTCGCTAGATCTTGTGGTAGTGTTTATAATTTTGTTGTTATTTTATTCCGCTGGATTAGAAAAGCAATTTGAGATTTGACTGCCGAGGAAAAAAGAAACAGTCATATCTTTGGCTTGAGTTTTGCTCTTCCCTGTGTGGTGCCTCAATGAAAGTAAAGATTTTAAGGGAATAATTTTGTTTTTTGTTAGCCATACCTCCT
Source organism: Elephantulus edwardii (assembly GCF_000299155.1). NCBI lineage: Eukaryota > Metazoa > Chordata > Mammalia > Macroscelidea > Macroscelididae > Elephantulus > Elephantulus edwardii. The sequence continues at coordinate 4,322,753 of NW_006399816.1, read as the reverse complement.
TTGAAAGTAAGATCAATTATTACAAATATGTATGATTTGAGGGAGAAAAGCTTTTAATTTATATAGTGCTTGTGAGTTTTGAATATGTATTAACATTTGGTATTACACTTAATGTTTGCTTGGCTGTTCATTTAAGAAGAGATACTTCTGGCTATAGAATCGTAGGCTAGCTTGTGTATGTGGTATTTGTACTGTCTGTTGAAGGGAGAGTAGGGAATATAATTGGATAATATCTTTCAGTGCTTCTTCGAAGCTAGTTTGAGGGGGAGGGTGAGAATCCCAAACCTTAACTTTTGTGTTCATAATGAACAGCTAAGGGCATTGAATCCTAAGGCTAAATCTAAGCATATAATTTGGTATTGGGAGACTTTACCAGGCAAAAGAAATATCTTAAATCGTTGATTAGAGGTAAGCATCGAGGCATCTGTAGGGAATTTGAATGTGGCTTGTAGGCTTTAAGTCTTATAAAACTTTATTTGTAATGTCTTTGTCTACTTATTCTTAGTTGCAATAGATCTTTGATCTTTTTCTTCATAAGAAATAGCAGAAGAAAAGGAATCTAGTCAACTCAACATGTAATTGAGCTGAAATAACAAAATATACAAATATGGATGAAGTTAGCAATTGACAAAAGAACAAACAAATCTTGGAGAAAATACAATCAGGGTTCTCCTTAGAGGCAAGGAGAGACAAGAAACTTTTATCTCTCATACTTTGGGAATTTTGCCAGGAAGGGCCAGTCCTTAGAAAAAGGCACAGTTTTGGGTAAGGTGGAGAAAAGGGAAAGAGAGGAAGACCCATAACAAGATGGATTGACTGTGACTATTACAGTGCACTTAAGCATTTCAGAGATGAAGAGAATGGTGTGGGATGGGGCCTAGTTCAAATATGTTGTTCATATGGTAGCTAGCACCAGAAACCTAGTAAAATGAAAATTATATTGCCCCTAAGATGCTGGTAAAAGATTACATTGTAATTAAATCGTTTCTATTAGCAAATTTCCATTTGTTTTATATGTTGGTTATATATCCCCTTTCCAAGTAGCCTATTTATCTTTAAATAAATGAGTGATTGAGGACTGAAGACTGGAAATTGTATTACTGAGACATTTTTTATAACTTTCTTGGTTTCCCCCCCCCCCCCGCCCAATGATTTCCTTTTTGAACTATTGATTTCAGTAGCTTTAAAAAAGCTAGATAAGTTCTTTAAAAAATTACAGTATTTCAAACCAGTTTCTGTCTGGTAAAGTTTTCATAAAGGTTCCTTTTTGTCACTGACTTCTCAGGTGATGCAGATTTCTGCCCCTTCAACACCATGGGGGTGCCATCACTGTACTCATTCCTGTAGTGAATTGGAGGGCTGTATTGATGTCCTGGCCCAAGAGTCTGTGCACTAGGATTGTGTGTCAGGAGGACAAAGGGATGGCGCCATCCATCCTGCTCTGTGCGCCAGTAACTAGAATTAATTACAAACCAATCGAATCCGTTGCAGCCAATTGGTAAACTAATTGGTAATTTTAGCTGTACATCTATATGTAGTTATCTGAATGCCTATAACATTACTTTCAGAGCCACTTTTGTTCTGTTTCATCCTGCTTGACAAAATGGCCTTCATAGCTTTAGGGGGAAAGATGTGCATCAGTGACTATGAGGCTGCTCCAGCTGCTTGTCTTGTTTGTATTCCCTTGTTCATAAAACATGACTCGGGTTACAGCTGCATGGTAGCACGCTGATCATTTCTGATAACGGAGAGCTAAACATTCCTTCAAATAGGTTGTTTAAGCCATCAAATGGACTTTCTCTGTGCCAGCTAGTATCAGAAATATAGCTGCTTATGCTAGTGCCCTGTAGAGCTTTGCTTTCTCCCCCCAGCAGAATAGGGAATCAGTAGAAAACTTCCGAAAGAAATTATTTTGAATTAAGTTTTTCTGCGCCCTAATGTAGGTGATTTACGTTAAATGAATTTAATTAAAGAATTTTAATTATATTAGTAGAATCGAGAGAAGGAAACCAACTAAATTTTTAAATTTGTTCTTTTCCTGATTGTAGAAGATTTTTTATTACCCTTGATTTGGCACCAAGAATTACCTTTGAAAGGAAATAAACAATACCTCTTTGTTCAGAAGCGTCTTTTAAAGTAGAATATAACTCTTGTAACTAAAGTAAGGCTGGTGCTATATTTCACTTGTGAATAATTCGGCATGCATTTATTATTTGCCTTGGGTCTAATTTCCAAAAGTGTACTTGTAACTTAAAACACTCATACGTGAAAACTGGTTTTGAAGTCTTTCACAGTTATAAAGTCAGCTAAAGCAAAGCTATAGAAAAGCAATGTATTTATAATGCATAGAATCACTCTTATTGCTAGTTGTAATTTTCAGAAGGTCATTTTCTGGGAATATTGGAAAGTAGCCTATCTAGTGAGACCTCTTTCTAGTGAATAAAATTTTACATTCTTTGTCTTTATGTATGAAATTCCAGCTTTGGCAAATGTGCCAGTACTCACACTCACAGTCACACTTGAGGTCAGTTTCCTCTTTCTGGTTAAAAAAGGACAAAGACTTATTCTACTTACAGTGGAGCTCATGTTTTTACCTTATTTTCTACTAAAATTTTTTTACTCTGTTTAAATACAAAACTGATCAGTGCAAGAAAGTAATCTCTGCCAAATGTGTGAATGTAGCATCACAGTAATGTAATTTTGAATTATCTAAAGGAGAAGATCAGAGTATAGGTAATTATGATGAATATGTACTGTGGTGCATGATGATAAAGTCATCCTAGGTAAGCTGATTTGAAAATGATTTTCTGTCATACTCAGTCAATTTTCGATTTTATCTTATTTTTAGAAGCTCAGTGTCAGTAAGAATGTGGCATTTAGTAATCATATTATTGAAAACTAGTTTTAAGTTATGCTGAGTTGTCTAATATATTTAGCTTTTTATCAACATTTCTTTACATAAGAAATACTGATGAAATAGTAAGCATCCATTCTTTAAATAGATATTTTTTAACAGGTGATAATCTTACATATAGTAATAGAACGGAACATTGACTTCAAAAGGGACTAAACAGCATTATTGGAGGTCTGGTGATGTGGTTTGTTGTGTTATGCTGCTAGCTGGAAGTCTTCATTGGTTTGAATTGAAAATTGGAAGCACTTTGGAGGGTTGTTGTAAGTTGGAATCATCTAGGAGGCGTTGAGTTTGAGGGTTTTTTTAGTCATAAGTCTTTATTTTTTTTTTTACTTTTAATATTTCCATTTGAGATTATTTCCATTTAAAAGGAAATGTTTAAAATGCTGATAAAAAACACTAAAGGAAACAATACCCTATATAGAGGACTTACATTGCTGAAAAGAAATAAAGAAGACTTAAGTAAGTAGTGATCTGGCTACTCATTTACTTCATCTGGTGGTAGGGAATTATGCTTCCAACCCAGAGGCAAGTAGTTTGAATCCACCATCTATTCTATGAGAAAAAGAAGGGCATTTTTCTCTTGTGGAATTTATAGCCTGCGCTGGAGGGTCAGTCAGAAATTTATTTCTGACTCAACAGCACATAACAATAATCATAAATAAATGAAAAGACATCTCTTGTTATGAGTGGAAGACTTAATGTTGTTAATATTCTCAAAACTGTCACCCAACTGAGCTGTCTCACTCTGTCTCTCCTAAAAAGAAAGCAGACTCAATGAATACCCCGAATAGAGAGAACCAGAAGAAATATGTGGATGTAGAGTTAATTCATCAGCTACAGAAAAAGACGTCTCTCTATCTCTCTCTCTTATTTTCCCAGTGCAGGAACCTGGGCACACTAATACAAGCTCATCTTTCTTGGTAGTACCTTTATTTCTCTCTCTTTTTTCCCTCTTACAAGAAAAAAAAGAATTTACGTGGGCCACATGCAAAACTTTTTTTACATCACATCCTAAACCCATTAAAACTGATTGGCTAGAGGTTGATTTTATCATTACAAGACTTCACCTCTTCTTGCCTCTTTAAAATCATAGTGGTTAGGATTTACAACACATAGGATCATTAATTACATATTACTTAGAATAATAACCTAGCCAAATAGACACATTTTTTTAGGGACAGTTCAGGCAATGATAGGTTGTAGCTGGGAGGGGATTTCTGGGGAACCTGAAGGGATTTATGTTACAGTATTTGTCATGAGTGGTTGTTTCATGAAATGTTGTTTTGCAGTTATTACCATATGTTAATGGTTTGTGTGGTTTCTATAATAGGTGTCACAGTAAAAGTTAAAATAATGACTGATTTTTTTAGGAAATGTTAAGAAAGAATATTAATACATATCTCTTGGCCTTTAATCTTTCAGCTCACTAATTTTTAAATTATCTTATTAAACAAGATTAAAACAAATCAGTGCTTTGTGCAGCTGTCTTCATGATGTATATAATGTAAAAATTATAAATCCCCATTCCATTTATTTCAATAGTTTTTCTTGACATTTTTAGTTTCAGAATAGAATCTAACAGTTTTGTTTGTCTTAAACTAGGAGGTGCTAATGATGCTGGATAATTATGTAAGGGATTTCAAAGCATTGATTGACTGGATCCAACTTCAGGAAAAGCTGGAGAAGACAGATGCCCAAAGCAGGTAATGAATTTCTGGTCTTTATACTTACACTGGCTGATTTCAGTAGCAAACACTGAACTTGAACATTGCTTCTCTGAGGTTGTAATATTTAAGTTAAGACAGAAATGGCAGATCGGCGTTAGCTAGGTAAAGAGGGAGGAAAGGAGAAGTTCCAAGTAGAGGTATTGGTATGTGTGATGTCTGGGGGGTGAAAGAGAACAAAGTATAGTCAAGGAATATAGAGTTTAGAGAGTTTGGAGTAAAGAAGACATGAATAAATAGTATGAGAAAAACTTAGAAGGGTAGACCAGATTATATAGCCTTAGACTTTTTTTTTTAAGCCTTAGACTTTTGAGTAATTTTTTTAATCCTTGGGAAATTATTGTATGTATCTGTAAAACTATTCTTTGTATCATCCATCATCATTTATTAACTTAATGGCTACTTAATGAATGCTTATACTGCATTTAGGTACTCGACTAGATGTTGCCTGGAATTGTTGTGCCCTGATGAAGCATTTAGTTTGGTGTTTGTTTGATCTGTACATTAAATGTTCTCAAAAGGAAATATATAGTCTGTAACTGTGAAGAAAAATATGAAGGAAAAAAAAAGTACTGTCTTCTGTAAGTACATGTAACAGGGGAACCAACTTAAGTTTGAATATTTAAGGAAGACTCCCTGGAGGAATAGCTTAGATGACATAGAGCATCGGGTATTGCACTGCCAAGCAGAAGACTGCTCGTCTCCTGTGGTTTGACTATGCTAATGACTCTGTGGGAGAAGTAGGCAAGCCTCAAAAATCTGGTAGGAAGGTACTGTGAGTCGGAACCAACTTGATTGCAGCGTATTTTGAGATTTTTAGTTCTCTGAGGAATTATCTTTTGTGCAGAGACCTGAAGTATGATTGATTTGTGCACACATGGGAGGGGAAGCAAGTGCTACAGGTGGTAAGAAAGGATGTGTAAAAGCCAAAGTATGAGTGAACTAGGTAGGGGACTTGATAAAATGCTACCAATGTGAGAATTTTGCAAACATGCTAAGGATTTTACTCTTTCTCTTTAGAACAGTAGAAAGCAATGGGGGGAGGGGGGAGGGAATTGAAAGAGGAAAAAACATGATTAGAGTCAAAGTGAGTGAAGATTTGAAGGGTTAAGAGGAACTTGAAGCTGCCACAGTAGTTAATGTGAAAGGTTACAGATGGTCCATAGACTAGGGATCGTGGTGTATATGGCCAGAAATGGATTGACTTGAGAGAATTTTAGGAGAAAATATCAGCAATATTAAATGATGATGATGGCTGAAGCAAAGAAAGTATTAAAAAGTTATCTCGTGGACTTAAGTATGTGATCTCAATTCTCCAAGGACAGTAGATAAGGAAAAGAGGTTCACAGAGGAGGAAGAGAGATTGTGACTTTTTAATTCCTTTTCAGATATTCTAAATGGTTCTTGTAAGGTCACTGAGGAATTACAGAAAGATAGTCTATTAGGAGAAACTGCCAGGCTGGCTCTCAAACAGAAGACCAGCCCCCACTGAAAGTTAGAGAGGGGTTTTATCCTGTGACTGGATTCTTTCAGTAGCCGTTCTGAGAGAGGAAGGAAAGGGCTCTGCAGTCCTAATAGTTTTCTCTCATAGTAGAGGAGGAGAATGAGCTGACAAAGGTGACTGAGACTGTATTGCCGGGGATTTAGAGTAGTGAAAAATATTTCAACAGTTTTTCCACAGAGTATTATAGCCTAAATAGTGTTATAGTGTTATTTTATTTAATATTTCATATGCTAAGTTTTATGTTGAGTTCTTGTGTGCCTTTTCAGTCACTCTGTTCTTCCTGACATTCACAGAAAATAGATCTTATTTTTCTTCTCCTTATCCTCCCCTCCCCCCAGTTTACCTTTCTCTTTAAAAAGATGCTTTTATTGTTGCAGTTTTCTCCCTCCCCACCCAAGTCCAGTTTGCTCTGTACCTCTTACTCTGGACTGTTGTCATGTAAATACCTAATCTTACATATTTTTAGACAGTTCTTTTCCTCATCTATTTAAATGCAACATTCATTATTTATCCCCTCTTGTCTCAGTTTCCCCCAACCCACATGTCAGTCCTATTTTATAACAGTGACATTATGCAGTATTTGTCCTTTTATGACTGAGATTTTTCACTCAGCATAGTGTCCTCCAAGATTACCCATTTTGTATAATAGTTTATGAGTTCCTTGTTTTTCAGTGCTGCATAGTATTTCATTATATGAATATACCACAGCTTCTTTATCCACTCATTTGTTGATGAGCACTTGGGTTGCTTCCACATCTTTGCTGTTATGAACAATGCAGCAATAAACATGGGTGTACATATTATGATTTCTTTAGAGTATATCCCAATAGTGCAATTGCTAGGTCAAATGGTACTTCTATCTGCAACTTTTTGAGAAAGCACCATACTATCTTCAAGAGTGATTGCACCATTTTACACTTCCACCAACAGTGAATAAGGGTTCCAAGACCTACATCTAGAATTTATGGAATACTCCAGCACCAACCCAATTGCAAAATGGGCACAGGATATGAATAGACACTTCACCAAAGAAGACATTCAGATGGCGAACAAACACATGAAGAAATGTTGAAAATCTCTAGCTGTAAGAGTGATGCAAATCAAAATAACTATGAGATATCATCTCACCTCAGTAGCAATAGCAAAGTTCAACAGAGTAGCAAACGACAAATGCTGGTGAGGTTGTGGAGGAAATTCTATATTAGAATTGATATATGGAACACTACTTAACCTAGTTGTTGAAAATGACCTTGTAAAAAGAATAATTAAAAGGAAAATATATGTGTCATATCCTGTTAAATGAGAAAGAAGTTTCAGATTATATTTTATACATGTGTAGGTCTATATATTCTTGTGTATATGTATGAATTTGAGAATATGGATAAAAATATACATTTTGTGTATTGTACATACTTTAAAATTTGTTTATGCACACATAAAAATATTTATTGAGAAATCAGAGGCTAGTTTTCACTCTACCTTTTTGATGTATATTTTGATGACTTATTTATCTGAATTTTCTTTTGTTATTAGTTTTTTGATGAGAAAAAATACACTAGATGTCTTGATTAGAATGAATGATAAATCTGAGGTATGAAGATCCAAGAAAAGAGGAAAAATTGTCCGAGCATGTTGTTGTTGTTTGTAAGTGCATGGGTGTGCATATTCTGGTTTCTTTAGGGATAGTTAAGTGCATGGGTGTGTATATTCTGGTTTCTTTAGGGATATGAGTATGACTCATAGCAACCCTATGAACAAAATATCTGAACTCTGCTCTATTCTACATCTTCTTCACACTTCCTGACACACAAAAGCACATTGCAGTAGTCACTGTGTTAATCTACCTGACTGAGGATTTTCCTCTCCTTCTCTGACCCTCCACCCTTCCCAGCATCATGTTCTTCTCCAAGGAATAGCTCCTCCTACTAACATGCTTAAAGTATGTGAGATGAAGTCTCATAATTCTTGCTTCCAAAGAGCACTCGGCTGCACCCTCTCCAAGACATAGCTGTTTGTTCTTATCACATAAAGAAATTGTTCAAAATCCCTAGTTCTAAGAGAGATGCAAATCAAAACAACTATGAGATATTATCTCACCCCAATAAGAATAGCAAAATTTAACAGAACAGCAAACATCAAATGCTGGCGAGCTTGTGGAGAAACTGGAACCCTTATTCACTGTTGGTGGAAGTGTAAAATGGTGCAGCCACTATGGAAGGCTATATGGCGCTTTCTCAAAAAGTTGCAAATAGGAATACCATTTGGCCCAGCAATTCCAATTCTTTTTATTTTCAAGGAGAAGAGTGAATTGGGGGAAAGGGGGTGGGCAGGAAAAAAGGTGCAACAATGAATGACTGGAAACCTTAAGTCGTTGTAAACTTTCATTAGTAATCATAATAACAACAACAACAACAATAAAGACATAGCTGTTTGTTCTCCAGGCTGTCCCCAAGCAGATATATGCACATCCATGTTTATTGTGGCTTTGTTCGCAATAGCAAAGAGCTGGAAACAATCCAAGTCCCCATCAACAAACAAATGGATAGAGAAGCTGTGGTATATTCACACAATGAAATACTATGTAGCATTGAAAAACAAGGAACTCATGAAATATTATGCAAAATGGATGACTCTGGAGGACATTATGCTGAGTGAAATATCTCAGCCACAAAAGCACAAATATTGAGTAGGGCCACTGTTGTAAAACAGAACTGACATCAGGGTTGAGGGAAGATAGAAAAGGAGGGGAGGAATGATGTATATTGCATTGAAACAGAGGGGGGAGAGAACTGTTTAAAAGGGACATATGAATGGGTATTCTTTTCATTACAGAAGTCCAGCGTGAAGGCTGCATAGTGGAGTGAACTTGGGGGGAGGGATTGCATAACAATGAAAGAGTTTTTCTTTTTCTTTAGTGAATTGGGGGAGAGGGGGTGGGCAGGGAGAAAAGTGAAACAATGAATGAATGGAAATCTTAAGTCTTTGTAAACTTTCACTAAAATAATTTAATAATAATAATAGTAATAATAATAATGACATAGCTGTTTGTTCTCTTGTCTGTCAATGGGATGTTCAGTGCTCTTCTCCAACACCGCAGCTCAGAGGCATCAATTATTCTTCTGTCATCCCTATTTATAGGTAGAGAAATTCTTGCTTAGGAAAAACAGTTTTGTAGAAACTGTTTTTCCTGCCATCTGATTGTGGCATGGGGACAGGTGTGTTAGAGATGATGAGGCTGGCGCAGGATGGGGCAAGGTTCAGAATTGTTGTTAATAGGGTTGAAATGAGTCTTAGTCCACTGGATAACACATAACAGCAGCCAACTGATTTGAACTCTGGTGGTGTAGTGGTAGGAAGCTGCTCTGCAATCCCAAAGTCATATAATTTGAATCACCAATTGCTGTACAAGAAAAGGATGGGCAGTCTCCTCTAGTGCAGTTTACTGCCTCTGAAAACCCACTGGATGGTCAGCTATGATTCGTTTCTGACTTGACAGCACACAATGACAGCAACCAACACTAACTGATTAGTTGTGGGACTGGTGAAGGAGCAGGAGACAAGTAAAGTTACCTTATCTAATGTCCCGGCAGAGAGCAATGAAATCTTTATGCTACTACCCCTCACCTTTGTCTATATTCCTTCGTTTCTATTCAGCAAGTTTAAACTTCTCAAGGAGATCAGACATAAATGGTTCAATATAATATCATTGGCTTTCTGATCTTTGGTGGTGGTGATATTTTTACTCTAAAGATGTTGAGGTTTGTAAATCATGTTGAAATGGGTGGGAATGCTTGGATTATCTGTTGTGCTATTTGGTAATATGGTAATTTTCTGTTAATCAGTACTCTAGAGAAAATCATGATGTGGTATGTTTTCACCCACTAAAAATCAAGAGAAAATAAGATCTTGTTTGCCTTATCACTGTTTTAATAAAAAAATATGTATTCAATTGGTAGACCAACTTCATTGGCCTGGGAAGTAAAGAAGATGTCTCCAGGACGCCATGTGATTCAGAGTCCATCAACAGATAGAATAAGTGTAACATCAAATGCTCGGAGAAGCTTAAATTTTGGGTAAGAGAAACTTAAGCATTTTTAGTGTTACGGTAAAATATTCTGTGCTGATTATGTATACTGAACTGAAACAGATGAAGGAGAGAACAGTTTAAAAGTGATATATCATAGCATATTGTGATTATCACAGGAAACCAGAATTAAGGTTGCATAGTGGAGTGCATTTGGGGCAGGGAGGGCAGGGTCAGGGGTGGGGGTGGGGATTGTGTACCAACGAAGAAGTTTATCTTTTGCTTTTCAAAGAGAAGAGTGAACTGGGTGAGCGGGGTAAAGAAAAAAAGTGCTACAATGAATGAATGAAAATCCAAAATCTCTGTAAATGTTCATGAAAATGAATAAAAAACATTGTAATAAAAAAGATTAAATAAATAAATAAATTTTTAAAAATATTCTTTGCTGGTAATATGATAGTATGAAATGAATATTCTACTATAAAAATACCCATGCATACATTTGAAATTATCTGATTAGGTAAAACATCCAAGAGTAAAGTGTAACTTTGAGGAAATGGAATATAGTCAAATACAATTGTTGTTGTGTACCATTGAGTTGAAACCAATTCATAGCATATCCTCCAGTGAGTTTTCAGAGGCAGTGAATTTCATGGGAAAAGATTACCCATCTCTCTGCTGTGGAGCAGCTGGTGAATGAAAACCAAGTGTCTTTGGGATAGCTCAGTGCCTTACTAATTAATTAGTAATACAAATACTAAAGGTAATCATTGTATTTAATGCTAAATGATTGATGACATAAACTGACAATTTCTTTTACAGCAAATATGTATTTATAAACTGTTCTTTAGAATTGCAGTCATGATTACCTCCTTGAACAAATTTATTCCATTTGGTTATATAGTACAAATTATTATCTAACTTTGAATGACTATGGTTAGTAATTAATAGATTTTGTAATTTTCATTGTGACTATAACCAAATTCTGGAATGTCTTTAAATTTTTAAATTATATTTTAAAATGATAAATCATGATATATTGAAAAGGACTAAAAATTTAAATATATAAATATTTTTGGTAAAAAATAATTGTAACCTAACATATTCTTAAGACATACAGTTATTCGTAAGTGAAGAAATAGAATGTTATTGCCAGCACCCCAGAGCTCCTTGTGTGTTTCTTCTCAACAGTCTCCCTGTACCCACCAAGATAACTGATAACATTTTTTGTAATTATTTTGTTGCTTTTCTCTCTGATTTTGCTTCTTGTATATATATCGTTTTTTAAAACAACTATTTTTTTGTGTGTATATATTCTTTTTTATATGCAAACTAATATGGAATAAATGTTTTCGTTTTTTATTTAGTTTTTTCTTTTTTTAATTATTAAATTTTATTAATTTTAATGAACATTTACAAAGATGTTGGGTTTTCATTCATTCATTGTTGCACT
>NW_006399816.1:4308521-4310262 GCF_000299155.1 Elephantulus edwardii | reverse complement strand
TCACCCACAGCTCTTCTGGGAGGATCTAAATCATTGAAGCATCCTCCTTTGTTTCCAGCTGGGAGCTGGGGGCCTGTCAGTCCTGTCAGCCACGAGGACCTGATGTGGGCCACCCTTGGCCAAGTGTGTGTATATATTCTTATACAAAACAATGTAGTTTTTCCTATTTTCAACTTACTGTGCGTAAGAACACCACTATAACAGGGTTTAAAAATAAGAGAGATGTGTGTCAAATTTGTCTCCTCTCTCCATACCTATTCAGTCAGGAAATTATTCAAGACTCTGAATAAGAATGTGGTATCAAGATTGGAGGAAGACTCATCAGTAACCTACATTATGCAGATGACGCAACCTTGCTTGCTGAAATTGAAGAGGACTGAAAGTGTTTGCTGCAGAAGGTCAAAGAATGCAACCTTCAGTATGTATTGCATCTCAATGTCAAGAAAGCAAAAATTCTCACCACTTTACCCATTAGCCAACATCATGATAGATGGAGAAAAGAATGAAACTGTCAGCAACTTCATCTTACTTGGATCCACAATCAACACACTTGGTACCTATAATCAGGATATTACTGGGAAAATCCACAGTTAGGCACCTCTTCTCAAATTATTGAGGATCAGTGGTGTCAGTTTGAAGACTAAGGTGCACTTGCTTCATTCAGGCCATGGTCTTTTTTTTTTTAATTTATTGTATACTGGTTTATTTACAGAGTTCATCTGTATTATTTTAAACATTAGATATTTCCCATTTCCTTCACTCTCCCCTTCCTCCACCCATCAAATTGTGTGACCCTATGATTAATATCACCCCACCCCCACCTATCCTCACCCCTTTGCTTCCGCCTCCCTTCCTTGGATCCTTGTACTTGTTCTACAATAATGATCTTATACAGTATTTGTCCTTATGGAACTGAGTTAGTTCACTTAGCATAATGCTCTCCAGTCCCTCCCAAGTTAGAGAGTAATTTACAAAATCATTGCTCCTGTGTGCTACATAAAAAATCATTGCTCCTGCGTGCTAATGTAGTATTTCATCATGTTGATGTACCATAATTTCTCAATCCATTTGATTGTTATTGGACATCTGGGCTGTTTCCATGTTTTTGCAATGGTGAATTCCACTGCTATGAATATAGGTGTACAAGTCTCCATTTGTGCCTCAGTTCTCCTTTTCTCAGGTTGTATTCCAAGCAGTAGAATAGCTGTGTTATATGGAATTTCTATGTTCCGCTTTTTGAGAAAGCACCAGGCTGCCTTCCTTAGTAGTAGGCCATGGTCTTTTAAATCACTTGTTATGCACCTGAAAGCTGCATAAATAATAATGATTACAGAAGAAGAATTGATGCCTTTGAGCTGTGTTATTGGAGAAGAACACTGAATATCCCATGGCTTTCCAAAAGAGTAAACAGATATATCTCAGAGAAAGTTCATCTGGAGTGCTCCTTGGTGTCAAATATGACAAAGCTTCATCTCATATACTTCGGGCGTCTTGCTAGGAGAGGCTATTCCTTTGAGATGGACATTATTTTTGAAAAGGTGGAGAGTCAGCAAAAGACAAGAAGGCTCTGAGTAAGTTTGATTGACGCAGTAACTACAGAAATGAGTTCAAGAGATTATGAGGATGGCATGGGATAGGGCAAGGTTCAGATCTGTTGTTCTTTGGGTTATTATGAATCATGCTTGACTCAGCAACACCTAACAACAACAACGTGCATGGGCTAATGCTTTGTGTCTTTTTT
>NW_006399816.1:4303474-4304610 GCF_000299155.1 Elephantulus edwardii | reverse complement strand
ACCAGCCATCCCCACTGGACCCACCTGGGAAAACACTTTGCAGTCCAGAGGGGAGCAAATGACAGGAAAATATCTTCTAACAGAGCAAGAAGGCAAGCATCTTTAACCCAAGACCACCAGTAAGGTGATAAAGTGTCCTCCCTTCCCCCCTCTATGTCTGTGCCCTTGTTCAGCATGAAGAAGCCAGAGAGTCGGCATCCAATTCCCAAATCAATAAGACAGTTGGTTTAATTACAAAAAAAAAGAAAAAAGAAAACAAAGGATTTTGATAGATCATGACGAGATTGAGATTGTTAACAGTTTTAGTTTGCCAACTCCATAATCAAGACTCTTGGTACCAGCAGCCAGGAAATCAAAAGATGGATTGCATTGGGAAAATCTGCTGTCAGGGACCTCTCCAGAGTATTGAAGAGTAACGACATCAGTCTGGAGACTAAAGTGTGCCTGATACAAGCCATGGTCTTTGCAATTGCTTGTCATGCATCAGAGAGCTGGACAATGACTCGGGTGATAGATAATTGATGCCTTTGAGCTGCTGTGCTGGGGAAGTGTGTTGAATATACCGTGAACTGCCAGGAGAACAAACAGGTTTGTCCTACAGAGGGTGAAGTCAGGATCTTCCTTGGAGGCAAGAATTCTGAAGCTTCATCTGACACATATTTTGGGCATGTTGCAAGGAGGGACCAGCCCTTGCTTGCAGAGGTACATCATACTCAGAAGTGTGGAGGGACAGAGAAAAAGAGGAAGATCATTGATGAGATGGATTGATTCAGTGACTGGGGTAATGAGGATAGGTGTCCCAGAGACAGTTAAATTTGCTCAGGATAGAGCAGGTTTCAAGCTATTGTACATAGGGTTGCTAGAGACTTAGCAACACTTAACAACAACAATACATGTGTTAGTTTCTATAATACCAACAATTGTTATAGTTAGGTGTTTTCGAATCAAGTATGACCTGTAGCAACCCTATGCACAACAGATCTGAACCCTGTCCTATCCTGTGCTTTCCTCACGCTTTTAGACACTTTAGAGCCAATTGAGGCAATCATGTCACCTGGTTGAGGATCAGTCCTCCTCTCCTTTGCTGACCCTCTACCTTTCTGAGCATCATGTCCCCCTCTCTCTCTTTTTTTTTT
>NW_006399816.1:4293688-4295047 GCF_000299155.1 Elephantulus edwardii | reverse complement strand
CTGTCACTCACAATATTGTACTTCAAGATGGATCTAGCAATGACTTTTTTAACTATGAAAGCAACTCCATTTTTCCTCACCTTTTCATCTCCAGAATAACATATGATCATCCGACTCAAAATGCCCCATGCCAGTCCATCTCATCTTGCCAATGCCTAGTATGTCAATATTTATGCATTCCATTTCTTCTTTAACAATATATAATTTTCCTACATTCATGGTTCTCACATTCCATGTCCCAATTACTAGTGTCTTCTTACAACTGTTCCTCTTCCTTCTTATTTCCATACTTGAAAGCTCAACCTCATTTGCCCTTTCTTTTATTTACAGGTGTTCTACTGTCCCTATGTACAAGATATATATAAATGATTGAATTAAAAACCAATATCATTTATAAACTTGTACTAAAATTCTTTTTGAAGATACAGACTGTGGAATCACAAATTTAATTTTATATATCTTGAAAGAATCTGAGAGAAATGGATTCTAAAATTAAAATTTAAAAGCCTTAAATTGTCTGCAAATATAGTTAACAGTTTCTTCCATTCCTGTGCACGTCAGTGTGTCCATGCTCCATTTCTTCTTTCTTGATTCTTTTTTTTTTCTTTTGTGATTTTTAAGTTGGCTCCATTGCTTGTAATAAATGGAATGTAACGAAAATTATAAGGGGCCATACAGCTTCCAATTTCTCTTTCTAGGAAGCCACATGCCATGCAAAGGAGCCTAGGATAGACTTTGGAATAATGAGAACTCATGTAAGACTGGGATAATCGGGATGGGAGTGTCAGAGACAGTGCGATTGGCACAAGGCAGAGCAGAGTATAGGGCTGTTGTACATAGGGTCGCTATGAGTCCCAAGCGACTCGACGGCACATAACAACAACAACAACATGTAAGGCATAGGAGAACAAGGTGTTCCTGCCTGTGGCCAGTACCAAGACTTTAGATGTGTGATGAAACCATCATGGATACACTCCTTGTAGTTGAGCCCTCTAAAACCATCAGAGGATGAGCTCCCTACTAAGCACAGGTCACATTCCTGACTCAATAAGAATTAGGAGTAAAGAAAATGATTGCTAGCTTTTGTTAACTGTTTTTAAATAAACTTAATTTTTTTCAGAGAAATGCATGGTTTACAGAAAAATTGTGCACAAAATTAATAAGATTCCCATGTATCTTACCTTTTTTACCTGCATGGTTTCTTCTATTATCTTACATTTTATAGGATTATTTTGTTGAAATTGATGAAATAGTATTGTTTGGTCGGTGGGGGGAGCAGGTGAAGGAAATGATGAGGGTCCAGTGGGGACCAGATGCTACAGAGGAATGACAAGCATTTTCCAATAGTAATTAAACCAA
>NW_006399816.1:4285828-4293588 GCF_000299155.1 Elephantulus edwardii | reverse complement strand
TTTCCATTCATTAATTATTGTACTTTTCTCCCTGCTCACCCCTCTGCCCCCTCCCTTGAAGTATGTGAGATGAAGCCTTGTCATTCTTGCCTCAAAAGAGCACTCTGGTTGTAACCTTAATATGATTAAATGTCTAAAACCTACAGTTAGAGATGAGAAAAATTAAGCTACAGAGTTGTGTGTATTCAGCTTTACTAAATAATGTCAAATTGTTTTCCAAAGAGTTTATATTAGTTTCTTGCTCATGCCAGTAGTACATATGAGACTTGGTACTCCATGTTTTTTTACAATATTTTTATATTACTGCTAGTAACTTTATTGACATACAAGAAGATGTACATATTTAAAGCCAGCAATATGGCAAGTATTGCTAGAAACCATCACCACAATCAAATTTTGACATACACATTATAGCCTAGTTTGTGTATATTCCTTTCTAATAATGCCTTACTTTTGGATACTTATTTCTTTCAGAAAAATCTTTCTTTCCCTCCCATTCTTTTTTCCCCCCCTCCCATTCTTATGTTGTATTGTTTTGTGTTTTCTGTTGTTGAGTTTTAGAATTTCTGTAGAGGTCCTGGATAGTAGACTCTTTTATAAATTAATATTTATTAATAAATATTTTTCTGTTCTTTGCTTTTGATGGCATACCTAAAAATCCACTGCCTACAAGAAAACCATACAACCTTATTCCTATATTTTCTTTTAAGTTTTATGAGTTTGGCTCTTAAATTTAGATTCATTTTGGGTTAATTTTCATACATAATGTAAGATATGAGTCACCACTCATTTGTGTAATTTTCACCTGCTGAATGGACTGTCATTACCTTATTGATTGGTCTTGACATCATTGATGAAAACTTGTTGGGTTTATTTCTAACTCTTCATTTTATTTTTAGGGAATAAATTTTCAGGGAATTCTGGTGGCTTAGTGGTAAGGAATTATCTTGGAAATACAAAGGTATGTGGTTCGAATCCACTAGCTAATTCATGGGAGAATGATGGCCAGTCTCTTCCTGTGAAATTTTTGCCTTCAGAAACCTACTTGTTTGTCATCTGTGGATTGTTTCTGTCTCGATGTTACACAGACACAACAATGACACATAGTTTTATTCTGTTGGTTTGTATAGCAGAAGCGTATTGTTTTTATTTCTGCACCTTTTTGTACTATAGTACATTGTAAATCCAAGAACTGTGGATTCTGACTTCATTTTCCTTTTTCAACATTATCTGTTTTGAATCTTTTGTAATTTCATATGAATTTGAAGATTGGCTTTTCTAAGTGTACAGAAAAAAGCTGTTAAAATTTTAATAAAAATTGCATTATATTGATAAATTGCATTGGCTGTAATTGACATCTTAACTGTATTAAGTCAGCTATACCATTATTGTGGAGTTCTTTTTATTATTTATTTCGATCCTTTATAATACCTTTCAACATTTAACAGTTTTCAGGATAAAATCCTTTGACCTCCGTGGCAAAATTATTTCTATTCTGTTCTTCCAGACACTGCAAATTAAAAATAATTGTTTTCTTAATCTCTGAGATTGTTTGTTACTGTAATATAAAAACACAAATGTAGGGGAGCTCTGGTGGCCTAGTGGCAAGAAGCTGCAACTACAATCCCAGAGGTGCACGGTTCGAATCCACCAGATGCTCTGCCAGGGAAGGAGGGACAATCTCCTCCTGTACCAGTCAGATCTGATTTGATGGTACACACACACAAAAAAAAAATAATAAAATTTAAAAAAAAATACAAATGTTTCTTTTTTTATCTTGTACGTGACACTTTCCTGAATTTATTAGCTGTATTAGTGTTCTTGTTGTTGTGTACCATAGAGGCAGAACTAACCCATAGCCTGTGGTGATGAAGGAGGAAATTCAAGTTGTTCTGAAGGAACTGGCAAAAAACAAGGCACCAAGAGTTGACGGCATACCAACTGACATATTTCAAAAAACAGACGCTGCCCTGAATGTGCTCACTAAGTTGTGCCAAAAAATCTGAAGGACAGCCAGCTGGCCAACTGACTGGAAAAGACTATATTTGTTCCCATTAAAAAAAAAAAAGTTGACCCAACAGAGTGCAGAAATTATTGAACAGTATCAATATCACAGGCAAGCAAGATTCTGCTGAAAGTTATCCAAAAACGACTGGAGCAATATGTCAACAGAGAACTGCCAGATGTGCAGGCTGGATTTAGAAGAGGTCGTGGTATTAGGGATATTAGAGCTAATGTTAGATAGATCTTGGCAGAAAGCAGAGAATACCAGAGGAATGTCTATCTGTGCTTCATTGACTATACAAAGGCTTTTGACTGGGTGGATCACAACAAGCTATGGCTGACTCTGAGAAGAATGGGAATTCCAGAACATTTGATTGTGCTTATGTGAAACCTATACTTGGACCAAGAGGCAGTCATCAGAACAGAGCAAGGAGACACTACATGGTTCAAAATCAAGAAGGGTGTCCGCCAGGGATGTATTTTGTCTCCATACCTTTTCAATCTGTATGCAGAAAAGATCATCCGAAATGCTGGGCTGTACGAGGAGGAATGTGGCATCAGGACAGCTATACTTTGTTGCATTATCTGACACTGTTTATTGTTAAAAGTGTTTATTACAGCTTGCTGATAAATTGGGGCTCGTATTAAACAACCTTTAATACACCACTTCTGTTGCTTGAGTTATGTGCTTACCGAGGACAATGTATTAAAAAAAATTTTTATGCAATTTTTCTGGTGTTTTATAAAATTTTAATTGTTATTTTAATAAACATTTACCAAGAAGTTAGATTCTATGCAAGTTGTTTTCATTTTAACTTTTAATTTTAATATTAAGTAAATGAGTTAATTACAAGTGTGAAAGATGCAAAAGAGGTTATTATTTCTATAAAAATTTGGATTTTTTTATACTTTGATAGAAGTAAAATTTAAAATATTTTTTTTCTGTCAATTGAAGAATGACCAGAATAGTTATGAAAGGTTGGAGAAAATACTCTTGAGGAAGTTCATGCACTTAGATGGTTTCACAGGTCCTAGTCAATTCTGTTTCCACTTCAAAGAAACTAACAAGGCATTCCTCAATAAGGCAGGGTGCTGTGGTTTATACAAAAATGTATACAGAGAAAAAGCCTGCACCTACAAATTAACAAGTTAGTACACATTCATATTAAAACACAATTTTTATTTTTTGTTTGAGTGAAGGTTTACAAATCATAATAGTTTTTCAGATAATCATTCATAGACATTTGAAACAAATAACTTTTAAGTGAAAATAAGATGTTTACTTTTTTAATGAAAAATTATGTGTAATTTTGAAAGATTCCTGTCTCCATTTCATTTAGTTTTCTTTCCAAAATAGTTCACCTGGCTTCTGCTTTTATATTATCTTTTTCTTTTCCCTTTATTTTCTGTACATAATAATGCTATGCTTTATAAAATCAGTGAAATATTAAACTAAGATAAATTTGTATTTTCCTTAAATTGATGTAATTATGTGTTATTTTGTGTGGCTGCACACATACACACAATTTATGTAAAATTTAAGTATCTCTTAAATACATATTGACAATTGGACTTTTGACTTGTAACTGTAAATTAATGCAGTCATTCTCTCCACAGGGGTTCACCTGGCACAGTTGCTGCACCCCGACTGGCTCCCACAGGTGTTAGTTGGGCTGACAAGGTGAAGGCTCATCATACAAGCTCTGCTGCTCCTTCAGATGTCACATCTAGCCAGTCTTGCCCTCTGATGACTATGCAGAAGAGTTCCCGCAAAAATGGCAAGTGACTTTTTGAATCAATGTTTTTATATAGTACAACGCTCACAAACACTCAATCAGTGTCATTGAATCAGAACTGACTCATAGCTGACCTGAAAGTCAGCTATGAGTTTCCAAGGCTGTAAATGGCACAGATGGATTTCCCTTCTTTCTTCTGTGGAGTCACTAATATAAAAAGAATTGTACAATAGTGATTTATTTTGTTCAGAATGGATCTTTTTAGGATTATGTATTTGTCTTTTTGCATAATCTATTCCATATATAACTTTTGTCTCACATACTTTGGCCATGTTGTGAACAGGGGCCAATCCTTGGAAAGGGATATCATGCTGGGAAAGGTGAAGGGTGAAAGAAAGAGAGGAAGATCCTCATTGAGATGGGTTGATAAAGTGACTGTAACAAAGGGTCCAAGGATATCAGAGATCATGAGGATGGCACAGAATAGCGCAGGATTCAGAGCTTTTTTTTTAGAGTCACTGTGAGTCGTAGTTAATGGCACCTAACAACAACAGCATCATTCCATATATATTAAATAATCTGAAAGTTGAGCATAACTGCTTTTCAGCAGATGTGAAAGTTTATGGCATCATCCTAGTCTCAGGCTTGTGGTAAGTAATCTCCAAGGAGAATAATTTTGCTCCCCTTTTCTGGTTCAGTTTTATTTTTTAAATGATGTTGTTGGTAGGTGCCATTGAACCAGACTGCCTGATAGTTGATCCTCCCGTGGATTTGCAGCGACATTGAATTGCAAGGGAGGAGACTGTCCATATTTCTCCTGCAGAGCAGCTGAGAGATTAAAACTAAGTGCCTTTCTGTTGACATTGCAACTCCTTACCATTAAACCACTAGAGCTGTTTTAAAAAAATAACTTTCTTTAAGCTTCTTTTGACTTGTTGTTGTTAAGTGTCGTCGAGTTGCAGGCGACTCATAGCAACCCTATGAACGAGATCCCAGACACTTCCTGTATAACTTTTGTCCTTTCTCCAGGTTCATAGGGGTTCCAGAGGTAAGCTTTTGACTTAGGATAAAGTTAGACTATTTTCTAAGCTGTGTGTACTTTTCAATACCATTTTCCTACTTTATTAGTATTACTACATTTTTGTACTGAATAAATTCTGTGTTTATCTTTGCTCACACATCAATTTTCTTTGCCATCAGAATTAATTAAAGACCACAAATAAATAGAAGACATATTCTATAGTATTCTTGGAGTTATTTGTCCCATAAGAATTTCCTTCATAAAATATTTTTATACAAAAACCTACAGAAGATTTTTACATACAGACTTGGATTTTAGAATGCTAATTAGTGATGATGGGTTTATGGTATTTCTCCATTTAAGGCATCTCAGAAAACTCCTTTTCTCTTCAATGAATATCTCATCAGAGCTTTTTCGTTCAAAAAGAAGTTTTGTTCTACAATTATGGTCTTAATACAGTATTTGTCTTTCTTAGACTGAATTAGTTCATTTAGCATAATGTACAAGGATCCAAGGAAGGGAGTGGGGAGCAGAGGGGTGAGGATTGGTGGAGGGTGGGGGGTTTAATCATAGAGTGGCACCATTTGATGGGTGGAAGAAGGGGTGGGTAAAGGAAAGGGGAAAGATTTGGTATGAAAAACAATGTATATGAACTTTGTAAGTAAACCAGTATAAAATTTAAAAAATAGTGTCATTAGAAAAACAAACTCATTGCCACCTTTGGATTTTTGGATGTGTTTTGCATTCTTTTTACATTTTGATCTCTATTAGTTGTATTGAGTGATTTTAAACAATATTCCTTGCTTTTACTTGCTATATGCCTTTTCTGTTTATGCAGATTTGCTAGTAGAAAAATGAGGACAGGCAAGAATCTCTCATCTCTCCCCAGCAAAAATAGCAAAATTCAGTGAGACCACACACAACAAATACTGATGAAGGTCTGGAGAGAGTAGAACTGAAACTCTCATACATTGTTAGTATAAATGTAATATGGTGCAAACACTGTGGAAAGCAATTTGATTCTGCCTTAGAAGATTGAGAGTAGAAATGCCATTTGATCCAGTTACTGCTAGTGATTCTATTACTATGTATATTTCCTTAAGAAATAAGAACTTCAGCACAAACATAGTGTCAATAAATAGGTAGCTTAGAGTTGCACTGCCAACTCAAAGGAATGCCATTTGAATCCACCAACTTCTCCATGGGGAAAAGATGGATATTCTCTGTAAGTGTGAATTATTGCCTCTGAAAAAACCCACTGGGGGATTCTGAGTGGATTCTGACTAAATGGCGCATGACAACATGCTCTTTTTTAAAAAAAAAAATTGTATTATTTTTATGTGTACCATCAAATCAGATCTGACTGGTACAGGAGGAGATTGTCCCCTCCTTCTCCAGCAGAGCATCTGGTGGATTTGAACCGCGTACTTCTGGGATTGCAGTGCAGCATCTTGCTGACAACATGCTCTTTTAACCATTATTTTTAATTACAAAGAAAATGGAAAAGAACTTTGTCCATCCTTGATTGAGCACTAAAGAAATTCTAGTACATTCATACAATGGAGTGATAAAGAATTCGTGAAACACTGTACACCACGGATGAATCTAGAGGGAATATTGCAGAATTACAGAAGTCAGTCACAAAAGGACAACTATAGCTTAAGAGCACTACTATGAAAAGCTAAGGAAAGGTTTACACACAGATAGAATCATTCCTGGATTGTTGCCAGGGATGGGAAAGGAGGGAGAGAATGGTAAATATTAGCCAATAGATAGATTGGGTGAAGGGAAAGACAATAGATAGTAAGGAGTTGGTGAGATCTTAGAATTTCTTAATTACATTAATAAATTAAAATTAATGCTAAAAGAGGAAGTTTTTGAGAAGATTTTTTTCCTCTCCCACATGTGCAGTAAAATGCTTTGGATATTTCAGTCTGTCTGTCTTACTGGCAGTTGACTGCAGAAAGAATTCCGTGTTCAATAACAAAACCACAAATGATGGGAAGGCTGTACTAGTAAAACTGTTCTTATAAAAACTATTTTTGTTAAATATTTATTTTTATATCATGCCAAAAATATTATAAGTAAGCTAACTTTAATAAATTTTTATAAATTTAAGCTATTTTAAAAGTAAAATACAAAATCTTTAAGAAACTAAACTATGTAAGCAACTACTCAACTGTGAATGAATAAGGTTTTTTTATTAATGAAGTAAAAGAAATAACTATAAGAAAAAATATCTTTGATTTAAAAATTTAGATTATTTTCTGCCAAAAACGATAAGTAAAAATAAAAAGCTGGAAAAATACTTAAGAACAGATAGAATATTTATTAGAGAGCCTTTGATGGAAGGGTAGAGGGTCATCGTATGAGAGGAAGACCCTGGATGAGATGGATTGACACAATAACTGTGACAGTGTGATCAAGTATGTCAGAGATGGTGAAGTTGGCTCAAGATAGGGGAGAGTTCAGAGCGATTGTTCATAGAGTCACTATGAATTATAGGTCACTCAAAGGCACATAACTACAAGCAACAGTTGCTGACATAATAAACCATAATAAACAAAGAATGTTATGATTAATGTTACAATCCAAGATATAGATGTTGTTGTTGTTGTTATGTGCCATTGAGTCGCTTGTGACTCATAGCAACCCTGTGTACAACAGCCCTAAACTCTTCTCTTTCCTGTGCCAATCACACTGTCTCTGACACTTCCATCCTGATTATCTCAGTCACTGAATCAATCCACTTCATAGAGGGCCTTCCTCTCCTGTGCTGTCCCTCCACCCTCCCAAGCATGATGTCCTTCTCCAGGGACTGGTCTCGCCTTACAAAATGTCCAAAGTATGTTAGATGGAGCCTCAGAATCCTTGCCTCCAAGGAACCACCCGATTTAACTCTTTCCAGGATGAATCTGTTTGTTTTCCTAGCAGTCCATGGTACTCTCAATACTCTTCTCCAGCACCACAAGCTCAAAGGCATCAGTTCTCCTTCTATC
>NW_006399816.1:4263825-4281982 GCF_000299155.1 Elephantulus edwardii | reverse complement strand
GCACTCTGTGTTTTATGGGTTTTAACAAATGCACATTCTCAGAAAATAGTTCTTTGACTCAAAACTTTTTGTCATGGAGTCGGAACTGACATGTAACTTACTCTCCAGTGGATTTCTGAAACTGTTAAGTTGCATGAAAGATTCTTCACTTTTCTTCCTTGATGTCACTGGTGGATTGGAGCTGCTGGTGAATTCAGACTGTCAGAGAGGCATGCATGGCCTTTGGGTTACCAGTGAAGCTCCCTAAGGTCTAGGCCACCTCAGCTCCCTCTGAATACTTAGAAATATCCTAAATATCTTTGGAGCCCCGCCTGTCCTGAACCCTTGGCAACCATTGATCTTTTTATCCTCTTTATGTTTGATAAATGATAATGATATTTCATTTGAAAAGTGCAGGATATCATTTCATTAAGACTGACTTAGAACTGTTGAAGTCAGAGTACATCTGTGCTCCACAGGGGTTTTAGTGGCAGATGTCTTTAGAAGGAGATCAGTAACAAAACCTTTCTTCCAGTACATTTGTGAGTGGACTCAGCTTTCTAATCTTCCCATTAGCAGCAGAATGAGTATGTTAACTGCTTATACCACCCTGGGCCGACACCTTTCACTTAGCAATATGCATTTAAGCAGCTTCTGTGTCTTTTTTACTTAATAGCATATGTCTTTATATCACTAAACAATACTGTATTGAATGGCTACAGCACTGTTTGTCCATTCACTATCTGTTGAAAAAGACCTTACCTTGGTTGTGCCAAAATTTTGCCATTTGTGAATTATGGCACTATAAACATCCATTTGCAAATTTTGATGTGGATGTACATTTTCAGCTCAATATCAAGGAATGTGACCATTTATTAAGGAAATGTGCTTTATAAAACCCTGCCAGAATGTCTTCCAAAGCAACTGTACCATTATATCTCCATGTTTTAAATTACATTTTCACAATGATGTTGAGAACCTTTTTAGATGCTTATATTCCATTGCATATATTCTTTGATGATATGTCTGTTCAGATCTTTCATTCATTTTTAAATTGAGTCCTTTGTTTTTGTCTACTGAGTTCGTTGTATAGTTTTGTTTGCTTTTGTTAGTTGTCATTGAGTGCACTGAAGCCCCATGGAAGCAGAGAACAGTGCACTATTTTCATAATCACTGGCATTCTCTAGCCCACAGTGTTAGTCCTCACCTCCAGAACACACCAAACCTGAAATCACCTTATTCCCTTCTGTGTTTTCCTCTTGAAGTTGTTTAGGTTTATGTATAGATCAGTGATTCATTTAAATTCATTTTAAAGATACTTTCAAATAGACTAGATTGTAATTTTCTTTTGTCTGCCATGGGCTTAGGTACTACTGGAGGAAACAAACTCGGGAGAGTGGGAAATAATCAGCTTATGATGTTTAACAGAAAGCCTAATGGAGAGTCAGCTGTGAGTTGATTCTGAATCAATGGCAGCTAGTTGAGAGTTTCTCTCATGATTTAACCTTAATATTTTCTACTGAGAATTCATTCAATCCCCAGCTTTCCCAAGTTAAAAATCTTAATATGTGGAATGTCATAGGCCAGTGTAATAAGTTCACTCATCTTTCTCAATTCATCTCTTCCACATCACTTTTTTCCCATCTAGATTCACCCTAAATATCTGTTAATATTTGCCATAATTTATTTTTTATAATTACAGCAATGATAATGCATATTCTCTTCTATCACATTTCCCTGCTGTACTTCAGGCTGTATACATTTTATTGATATGTTTTCCAGTCAACTACTCCTTTTTCTGTGTCTAAACTGCTATTAAACATTATTAAATTCTTTTTTCCTTTTTGTTTTTCATGGTTGCATTGTCTCTCCCTCGCCCTTCCTCAGCCCACCCCACAATGCACCCCTTGTTTCTGATTGATCTCATACATATAATGCATAATCATATAATCCTTTAGGACAGTTCTTTCCCTCATCTGTTTAAAATGTAGTGTTCATTACCTATCCACCCTTTCCTCTTTCCCTCCTCAGCACCCACATCTATTAAATTCTTAATTTCAGCTATGTACTTAGAAGTTGCAGAATTGTTGATCATGAAATACATCATAAATTCCAGCTATCTTTTGGAATGATATTTTTCATACTTTCTTAAGCTAATATTATTGAGTACTGTTGAGTTGGAACTGAACCATAATTGGCCTGCTGGTGGATTTTCAGAGGCAGTTAATCGCGTTGGAGGAGATTGCCCATCCTTCTCCCATGGAGCAGCTGGTGGATTAGAACTGCATGCCTTCAGAATTGCAGCATGGTTTCTTGCCACTTGGCCACCAGAGATCCTCTTAAACTCATTTTAATAAACTCTATTCTTAAACTCATAATCATAGTTCTTTTTAAAAGTCTGTCTGAAAAAATATAATATCTGAATTTATCAATTTTCCAGTGGACTTTTAACTATATGTATGTTTTTGGGGTTTTATTTTTGTTTTGTTTTGCCTTACTGTTTTTTTCACTGATTTTTAATCCTGTGTTAGAAATTATAAAGACCTAAATCATGATACCATGTTTGAAAAAAGGAAAGAAATTATAATGATTCCTCAGAAGGATTACTCTTTGTTCTGGTAGACCTATCCTATCCTATCCTATCCTATCCTATCCTATCCTATCCTATCCTATCAGGTAATTTTAATCCTGTTAAGATTTTATTTGAGCTTTTATTAAAGTTAATGTGTTTGGTTAATTCATCCTTATTCCTTGTAGAGTCTTAACTGAACATATAGGATATTTACCAAGAGCACTGTATTCCAGAATTCCAGTATTTGTTTCCTCTGCTCTGCCTAGTTGCTACAATATCTGCTTAGCTCATTAGGTTCCTGGCTCCTGCTTTCTGCTAGAGGATTTCTTGGACTCTTTACCTATAAATGCAAAGTTTAGGAGTTGTCAGACTTCTTAGGGGAAGATTAAGTGTATGGTTGATTTTTTTTTTTCCTGGCTCACTTCCCTATAGTTCTCAGCTCTCTGAGTTATTTTTTTGTTGCTGTTTCTTAGTCTCAGTTGCAGTAGATCCTGTCAACTCTACTGTCTATCTCCACAGCTTGACTGCACTGCTAATTTCAGATAGTACTCTTGTTTTCTTGCAGTGTGAATTGGCAAAATGTCCTCAGGGGGAAAGCCAGGTTAATATTGATTTCCCTGTTGCCCTTTCCTTTTCTCAAGGGTTGTAAGTACCTCAAATCTTGCCTGCATGGTTGCTTTCCATTGCCTTTAAGCAGTTGATTTATATGTTTTGTCTAGCGTTGATAGTTATTTTTGGCAAGAGGAGGGTTAATTTTGACAAGCTACTTTGTCATGACCAGAAAAATAAGCCCAAACATATATTTAAGTGGACAGGAAACATTTACTAGAATTGACATATGCTGGGCCATGAAACAAGTCTGAACAAAGTCTGAAGTTACTCTTTCTCTAATCACTATGAAGCTAAGGTTAAAATCAATACAAAAAGCCAAAGAAACGTACAAATTTTTGAAAATTTAGATTATACTTCTAAATAGCCTGAGTCAGAGAATAAATAACAAAGAAAGTTATGAAATGTGATTTGAATGAAGGGGAAAAGAAAGCATTTTGAAATTGTAGAATTAAGCTATAGCTCTACTTTGAGGAAAATTTCTAGCTTGAAATATACAAATTAGGAAAAATCCTATAATTCATGGTTTATTCATCTTAAGTGAATAAAGAACAGGAAGTTAAAGCTAAAGGACATAAATGAAAGGCAAATGTATAGGTGAGAGCAGAGTAAATAAAAGATTCTTTAAAAGAAAGGTGAAGTTACTAAAACTCTAGAACTACTGATAAAAGAAGGAAACAGATAATACATTTGGAGGACAAAAGACAACCCTGTTTGAAACATTTTCAGATTTTGAAATGCTAAAAGAACAAAGAAATATGTCTTGGAAAAAGTGAGACCATGGTGCTCCTTTAAGGCAAGGATGGGAAAACTTTATCTCACATATTTTGGTCATATTGTCAGGAGGCATCAGTGCTTCAAAGAAAATATATTTGGAAAAATAGAGGTCTCTGTAAGAGAGGAAGGCTCTCAACGAGATGAATTGACACAGTGTCTGCTGTAGTGAACTTAAACCTGGTGGAAAACATGAAGATGGTGCAGCGTAGGGTAAGGCTTCAGTCTGTTTTTCACAGGGTTGCTGAGTAATAGTTTATTGAATGGCACTATCAGTAGGCTCATCTGAGCAGTTGTAATCTCCTTTCAGCTGTGCTCTTCCTGAGGGCAAAGCCACATGGCTAGTTTACTGGTCAGAAACAACTCAAATGATGTCTGAAAGCAAGCCATACTAACAAGGGAGTTGGGACTCCACCCTCTCCTTTCCACAAAGCAAGTGCTTTGGAATTTCAATTCTGTGATATTTAGAATACCACAAATGAAGTAAGCAACATTTGCTTGTTGTACCCTAAGTAGTGTACCTCTCCAGCTTATTCCATGATGCCAGTTTGACCTAACAGAAATGACAATAAAATTGAATATTACCTCTTTCTTGTTGATCTTAACATATTTAATCTGTGGTAAATACTAACTAGATAGGGATCTGTGTTAACGTGGCTGAAGAGCAGGGCAATACATAGTAAGGTGGAAGTCAGCACAGCATGACAAAGGCACAAGAGGACACAGAGTTAAGGAAAAGGAAATAATGGCAAATAGTCTTACATACACACACATCATAGTAATAGCAATCTAATTTACAAGAAGATAAACAGATAGAAATATTTCATGTGGGTTTGCCAGAGGATGGTTCTAAATACGTGTTTGTATGTGCTGCAGTTAACATCTGTATATGCACTAGAGGACACAGGGAGCACAGTTAGTAAACTTCTTAGTCATTACCAAAGACCTTTAGGAACGGAGTCACTGGGTTTGAGGACTTAGGACCATAGTCTTATGGACTAGTTAGGCCAAATTGTGTAACAGTCCATAAAAACTGTTTTCTACATTTTTGTTTTGTTTTGTTTTGTTTCTTAAAAAAATGCAGTCTGATTACTATGCAGACCATCAGGTGAGATCCATGTATAAAGTCGTCATTTGCATCTTTTAAAAAAGGTATTTGCAATGTATAAATAATGGTAAATACAAAATTTAGCCATTCTATTTCCAGACTCATTTCTATCACCAAACCCATATTTTCAAACTACTATTCCTTCTTCACTGTTTCCCACTTTTGCATTCCAGCCACCAAATATCATTAATGCATCTTGACTGCATGTTTGGTCAATTTTGGACTGCAAGATTTGGTAAAAATTCTCAATTTCTTCCTCTTTGCCTCTGGATGTAGGAGCATCTTAATGGGTCTCCTTGTATACATATGGATATTATCCTGTCACTCAACACATGGTATTTTAGGATAGAACTTGAAATTGACTTTTTGACTATGAATGGAACTCCATTCTTCTGTTTTTCATTCTCTGCATAGTATACCATATGATCAAATGATTCAAAGTAGATCCACAGTTAATACCTTTGATACCAACAGTTAGGAAATAAAGGGACGCATTGTTGTGGTGGTGGTTGTTCTTATATGCCATCAAGTCACCTGCAACTCGTAGTGACTCTATGTACAACAGCCCTAAACCCTGCTCTATCCAATCCAAACCCTGCTCTTGCCAATCTTATTGTCTCCGACACACCTATCCCCATTACCTCAGTGACTGAATCAATGAGGGTCTTCCCCTCCTGCGCTGTCCCTTCACCCTCCCAAGCATGATGTCCCTCTGCAAGTACTGATCCCGCTTTGCAGCATGGCCAAAGTATGTCAGACAAAGCAAAATCCTTGCCTCCAAGAAGCAGCCTGACTTCACCCTCTCCAGGATGAACTAGTTTGTTTTCCTAGCAGTCAATGGTATATTCAATACTCTTCTCCAGCACCACAGCTCAAAGGCTTCAACTCTCTTTCTACCATCCCTAGTCATTGTTCAGCTTTCTGATACATAGCAAGTGATTGCAAAGATCATGGCCTGTCTCAAGCACACCTTAGTCTCCAGACTGACATCGTTGCTCTTCAGTACTTTGGAGAGTTCTCTGACAGCAGAGTTTCCCAATGCAGTTCGTCTTTTAATTTCCTGGCTGCTGGTGCCAGGAGTGTTGATTGTAGAGCCAAGCAAACTAAAGCTGTGAATAATCTCTTCACCATTTATCATGATGCTGCCAATCGGCCCAGTGTTGAGAATCTTTGTTTTCTTGATGTTGAGCTTCAATCGATATTGAAGGCTACAGTCCTTGACCTTCTGCAGCAAGTGCTTCAGGTCTTCCTCAGTTTCAGCAAGCAGGGTTGTGTCATCTGCATAATGCAGATTGTTCATGTGTCTACCTCCAACCCTGATGTCACAGTTCTCCTCATAGAGCCCAGCCTCCCAGATAATCTGTTCCTCATATAGATTGAAAAGATACAGAGATAGGATACATCCTTGATACATACCCTTCCCAATTTTGAACCCTGCAGTGTTTGCTTTCTCAGTTTTGACGACTGCCTCCTGGTCCACATATAGGTTTTGCTGGGACTCCCATTCTTCTCAGAGTCAGCCACAGTTTGTTGTGATCCATACAGTCAAATGTCTTTGCATAGTCGATGAAACATAGACATTCCTCTGGTACTCTGCTTTCAGTCAAGATCTATCTGACATTAGCTATAATGTCCCTAGTACCATGGCCTCTTCCAAACCCAAGCTGCACTTCAGGTGGTTCTCTGTTGATGTGCTGTTTCAGTCATTTTTGGATAATCTTCAGTCATTTTTGGATAATTTTGCTTGCATGTGATATCAGTGATACTGTTCGATAATTTCCACACTCTGTCGGATAATCTCTCCAAATTATTGAGGAGTAATGATGTCAGTTTGAGGACTAAGGTACATCTTGATTCAGGCCATGGCCTTTACAGCTACTTACTATGCATCTGAGAGTTGACAGCGAATAAGGATGACAGAAAATGAATTGACACCTTTGAGTTGTCGTATTGGAGAGGAGCACTGAACATCTCATGGACAGCCAAGAGAATGAACAGATATATCTTGGAGAAGGTTCAGCTGGAGTTCTCTTTAGAGGCAAGAATCATGAGACTTCTTCTCACATGCTTTGAGCATGTTGTTAGGAGGGGCTATTCCTTGGAGAAGGACATGATGCTGGGAAGAATGGAGGGTTGAAAAGGAAAGGAAGACCCTCAACCAGGTGGACTGACACAGTGACTGCTGCAATAGGCTCTAGTATGTCAGGAAATGTTAGGATGGTGCAAATCTTTTTGTTCATAAGGTCACTATCAGTCATACTTTTCTCAACGGTACCTAACAACAACTTTTTTTTTTACAACTTTTGTGTCTTAAGCATGTAGGTGTCACCATCTAAAGACAGAACTGCTGGTCTCTTCTGGAACATAGAAGAATGAATGAAATCTAAGGAAAAGAAGGAAATAATTAGTTCAAAGATTAATGGGTCACATGAACCAGAAAAACTGGATGGTACCTAGTGACCACTTCTAACTACTCTAAAAATCAGCCAAACAAGAGACAAGTCTATGAATTAAACAGTAACATCTAGAGAAAGATATTCCTCAGAACTATCCAATCATAGAGGGACCAAAAGAGCAGTATTTGCCCAGAAACAAAGTTCAAAAGGCAGGAATGGAATGGGTGGGAAAGAACAAATGAAAATGAAGCCACAGAGGAAGTGGGAAAAGTGCTTTCACATTGAGGGGACTTCAACTAATATCAGAAAACAAAATGTTTGTAGGTTGTTGAATAAGAAAACAATAAGATATTGGTTTTAAAAAGTCAATGATAAATAAAAATTATAATACATCATGATTAAGAAAGCTCTGGTGGCCTAGTGGTAAGAAGCTGCACTACAATCCCAAAGAACATCATAAATAGGCTGGGATTATTCAAAGTTTTCTTGGATTAACTAGTTGAATTTACTTGCGTTTATGTAGGATCATTATGAGTTAGGATTATTTTTGTGGTTATAATTTGGATTTATTTGTGTAGCAATAACATTTGTAAATTTAAAAATTCTGTAGTGTGAAAATCATTATATGAAATATGATTTTGTTCTTTGATTCCCATTTAAAATAATCATAATACTTAGATTATCCATTTAACTCTATTATTTTATATCTTCCCTAAGTAATCCGTTATTATGGAAATAGTTTGTCAACATAGTTTTCACTGAAGACACATTCAAAATATTTGTCTGTAACCAATTTCATCATTTCTAAGAGACCTAAGTTATACTTCCTGTTTTTCTTTTGACTTGCTTCAATTATTTTTATTTTTTTCCTCATACGATAGTATTTGTGTTGGCTATCTCATTGGCTAATGGAATAGGTCCAAGGTTTAAGCTGTATTTCTTTTTATAAGGAAGCTTTCAAAGAAGGGTATTTTTCTTTCCTTTTAAATGTAAAGTGATTAATCATAGTGCTCCCTAAGGATGATTCAGCTAAACCAACTAGAAATCAAAATCATTTGTTAAACTTTCTCAATTTTTAAACTTAAGGACGTGTGTGTGACTTTTAGTATTTGCTTTAAAATATTTTGGAACAGAGAAAGGGAAGTAGATGGCATAAAAGTGGAGAATGTTGGTAATTGGTGGAACTAGATAGTGGAGCATGGAGTTCATGACACTCTTCTAATTTTATGTATTGGAAAATTTTCATAATAAAGAGAAAAATAGTGAAATTTGCCTTTCCCTTAGAGATTTCAAAGTCTAGTCATGTGAACTGAAAGATTATAGTTGTTTTTTAAAGACATGGAAAGACTCCACAAAGGAGAATGTTCAGATGGCCAAGAAACACATGAGGAAAATGTTCAAAATCACTAACAATTAGAGAGATGAAAATTAAAGCACCAGTGAGATTCTATCTCACCCCAGCAGCAGTAGCAAAGTTTAACAACATAGGGGAAAAAAATGCAGAGAACATGGAGAGATTGGGACTCATATGCACTGCTGGTGGAATTGTAAACCAGTACAATTGTTACGGAACTTGTTTGGAGTTTTCTTAAAAACTTATGACCCATATGATTCCATATGACCTATCTATTCAACTGCAAGGTATATATCCCAAGGAAATCAGAACTGAGACATGAATGGGCAAATGTACTCCCATGTTCATAGCAGCATTATTCACAATAACAAGAAAATGAAAATAGCCCAAATTCCCATCAACAAATGAATGGATTGAGTCTGTTATGGCTCGGTTCCAACTTGAACAACAAACCTTTAATGAATCCATGATTTTTCTTAATGTGTAATGTTTTAAGAAAAATGGACAAAAAGACTTAATTTTGTTGCCAAGGCAGTGGCCATTATACAAAAATAGAAGAAGGTGTTTCATTTGTTGTCTTTGATATATGTATGTCTTAGTTGTAAAGAATTGTACTGCTAGCCCGATGGTACTCGATTCAAATCCACTAGCTAGCTGCTCCAAAGATGAACAGTCTCCTTACATGTTATTTACAGCCTCTGAAACCCTGCTGGAGGTCAGCTATGAATTGCTTCCAACTCAGTGTTTCTCAACAACAACTAATTAATCAAAATTTTCTATTGTGACTGTATTGTTGTTAAGTGCTGTAAAGTCATAGACAAAACATAGCGACCCCATGAACAAAAGTCTTGAACACTAAACTTTCATCTTTTCTCCAAGTTCATAGAGTTTCTGGAGGTGAGCATTTTTTTTTTTTTTAACATGACATGTGTATATGTCAGGATGTGCCATTTTGAAACACTTATTTTGTGCTTTTTTTTTTTTTGCTATTTAACTTTGACCATGGATCTTCAGTTTCTTTGTAGTATTATTTTAAATACTAGACTAGGTCCTCTAGTATTTCTTCAATTAATATTATATAATTTTATGATAAGTTTATATCAAGGTATATTTTTAGAATTGAGATGAAAGAAACTGGTACACAGTTTGTATTCTGAAAGATGGAAAGACACATAATCATTTGGAGCACCTATTGCCAGAGCCATTTTAAATAAGCTTGGTTTTGTTTTAACTAGTAAGGTTTGTGGGGAGCTCTGATGGCATAGTTCGTAGATACTTGCATTGCTACCAAAGGTCGAGCCTCTCTGAAGGTTCACATCCTTGCGTAACTTCATAGGAGAATGATGAACAATCTCATCCCATGCTATTTACATCCTCCAAAATTTGCTTGAGGTACACCTATCAATCAATTCCTATTCGACAGCAATGAAAGTAAGATATGTGATAGTTCACAAATCTATTATATGATAGTGTTAACATATACACTACATCTGTTGCTGTTAAAGCTGTTTTACCTGAGTTCCTAGAGGACAGAGAATTGCTCTATAGAGGTTTCAAGGCTATAAATTTTGGAAGCTGAACACCACATCTTTCTCCCATGGAGTAGTTGGTGGGATCAACCACCTACTTTAGTTAGCATCAAAGAACTTAACCATTGTTCCAGGGATCTTCCTCTGTAAATCTCATTTCTGATTCTGTTACTCTTTGCCAACTTTGTGGCCTTAGGCTGCTCGCTCAATGCAAAATTGTTTTATCATTTATGAAATAGAGATAATGGCTGCTTACCTCAAGATTGGTGGTCATATGCACCAGCTGCTCAGAAGGAGATGAGATAGTTTGCTTTTCTAAATATCTGCAGCCTTGGAAGGTCTGTAGGGCAGCTGTACTCTGTCCTGTAGGATCACTATGAGTCATAATAGACTTGAAGGCATATGTTCTGGTGTGGATAGTTTTAGGTATCAGAGATAATATAGTTTATGTGAACATGACTACTTAATGCATATATTGTTATTACATGTCATCGAGTTGACTGTGACTCATAGAAACTCTTTGAACAACAGATCAGAACTTTGCCATATTCTGTACTATCCTTCTGATCTCTGCTGTGTTGGAGCTTGGCAGTTTGTCTATTAGTTCTATTTAATATGAATTAGAAGAAAATGGTGTTTGTTTGGTAGATTTCAGAAAATGTTTGTTTTCTAAAGAAGTCTTGATTCCTCTCTCCCCTGATTGTGTAGAACGGAAAGATGCTGAAGGATGGGAGACTGTTCACAGAGGAAGACCTGTTCGCTCACGATCGACAGCAGTGACGCCAAAAGTTTTATTAACAACAGAAGCTTTAAGGTCAAAAGACGACAGCGATAAAGAAAATGTACATCTTTTTTCGGATGAAAGTATACAAAAAGGTGAAACTGTTGGAGACGGACATGCTAATACTGTAGAATCTCGGCCCAGAGATTCATTACACCCATGTGAACATCCACTCACTGAAAGAACCCAGGTAATAAATTATGAAATGGCTTCCTTTCTTAAAAGAAGTGGGTGTGCTTACTAGAATGCCTTATTTTCCCATGTCATTTTCACATTTTATTCTAAAATGTTTTACATCCACACAGAAGTGGCCAGACTAGAAGCAACCTACAAGTAGATTAGACAAATGTTAATGTTTCACCATGTATTTTTCCCTCTCTCTATATACATGCCATATACACATTACAGGCTGAACAATTAGGCTGAGAATATTCTGTAAATATTATCATAATTTGCCTTTAAATATATATAGCGCCAGTTAGTGTTACTCTTGTTATGTATTGTTGAGTTTGAACTGACTCATATCTGATTCTCCAGTGGATTTGCAGAGGCAGTAGTAAATCACACAGGAGGAGATTACACATCTTTCTCTCGTGGTGCTGCTGGTGGATTTCAACTGTGTTCCTTTTGGTTGGAAGCATAACTCTTTACCACTTGGCCACCAGTGTACCCTATCAGGAAATTTAATATTAATTAAAGACTGTACGCTGTAATCCCAAAGCCACATGACTGGAATCACGTCATGTGTGAGTTGGTTCTGATTCAACAAAACACAACAATTGCTGTAATGTACTGAAGAGCAAACATGCAAGTTAAAAGACTAAGCTATGTCTAACATAAGCTGTAGTCTTTTCAATTACTTGTTATGCATCTGAAAGTTGGGTAGTGACTAAGGATGGCAAAAGAAGAATCAATGCTTTTGAGTTGTGGTGCTGAAGGGAACTGAATATCCCGTGGACTTCCAAAAGAATAATTAAGTGTATCTTGGACAAAGTGCAGCCAAGGTGCTCACTGGAAGAAAAGATAGTAAACTTTGTCTCACATACTTTGGGCATGTTGTTAGGTGGGACTAGTCCTTGGAGAAGGACTTCAAGCTTGGAAAAGTAGAGAGTTAGTGTAGGAAAGGAAAACCTTCAACAAGATGGTCTGATATGGTGACTAATAACAGTGGGCTCAAATATATTGGAAATGATGAGGATGGCACAGGTTAGGGCAAAATTCAGCTCTGTTGTTCATAGGGTCACATAACAACACAATTTACTGTCTATGCTCAAACTTTTCCATCTGGCACAGTAATTTCTTTGTAGAATTTTTATCCTTAGTATATAGTTCAGTCTAGAATAATGTATTTCATTTTGCTTCTTGAATGTTTTTTATTAATGACAGTTCTTCAGCCTGTCTTTTTCAGGTATTTTTTAACAATATTGGCTTTTTTTTTTTCGTAGAATGTTCCTTAATTTATTGGCTAATTGGTCATGATTCAACTTGTTGTTGTTGTTGTGTACTCTCAAGTTGGAACTGACCCCTAGCTGACTCTGTGGAGGGTGTTCAGAGGCAGTTAATTGCATGGGAGGAAGTTGCCCATCCTGCAGAGCAGCTGGTGGATTCAAACCACGTGCCTGTGGGATTGCAGCACAGCTTCTTGCTTCTTGGCCACCAGAAGCTTATACTTTTGTTTTGGGCAGGAATAAAGTAATTTTCTTTTAAGTGTCATCCCTAGAGACTTGTATTATTAGTTGGCTGGTACCTTTGATGACTTAATTAAAGTAGTATCTTCCTGCTTCATTTGGTATGCAGTACAAATAATGAAAAAAGAGTTATTTTTAAATTGTTCTACTTGTACTTTTGATAAATCTGTACTTGATAAATTTGCTGATACTTAATAGCATTTTTAAAAAATAATTTTAATGAGCATTTACAGAGATTTTGGATTTCCATTCATTCATTGCTGCAATAGCGTTTTTTTTTTTTTTTATGGAACGCTTCATGAATTTGCGTGTCATCCTTGCGCAGGGGCCATGCTAATCTTCTCTGTATCGTTCCAATTTTAGTATATGTGCTGCTGAAGCGAGCACACAATAGCATTTTTTAAAGTTATTATTTTAATATATGTTAATCTGGTTGACATGTATATGGTGAAGGAATGCATCTGTTTTTAGGTAGTTGTTTATATGAGGATTCATGTTCAATAGGTATAATTTTATATAAAATAACTAATGAAATATAGACAGTGGGGGTTTTCTGCTATCATAGTAGAGAAATTAGATGAGTAAGTTGTAAAATAGTGTTTTTAGACTAGAGTAGCATCTGCTATTTAAAATGTTTTATTTTTATTGTTGTTGTTGTTATGTGCCGTTGAGTCATTTGCGACTCATAGCAACCCTATGTACAACAGCCCTAAACCCTGCTCTATCTGGTGCCAGTCGCACTGCCTCTGACACACCCATCCCGATTACCCCAGTCACTGAATTAATCCACCTCATAGAGGGTCTTCCCCTCCTGCGCTGTCCCTCCACCCTCCCAAGCATGATATCCCTCTCCAAGGACCTGTCCCTCCTTACAACATGTCTAAAGTATGTCAAACGAAGCTCCAGAATCCTTCTATGTTTTATTGTTAGCATATTTTATTTGTGTTTATTTAAATTCTTGACTTTATTTTCTTTCTTAATAATGGCTCTTAATGTTACTCTGCTTCTGGTAGTCTGTAGTGTTTTAATATGTGTTTTTTATGCCCAAATAAAATTAGAAGCTTCTTGCATGCAGATTTTGTGTTGCATTGCATTTTTTTAATTTTCTTAATTGAAATTTTAATGAAAATTTATAGAGAACTTGGATTTCCATTCATTCATTGTAGCATGTTTTCCTACCTGCCTATGCCTACCCCTCCCCACAGTTCACTTTTCTCTTTGAAAAGAAAAAAAATTTTTTTAATTGTACAATTCCACTCTTCCCCGCCGTTACCCCCCCTGCCCCCCGCCGTCCACTTTATTATGCAGCTCTTATGGACTCTTGTCATGAAAATAATACCTAATCATATATTCCTTTTAAACAGTTCTCTCCCTCATCTGTTTCAATGCAGTGTACATTATTTATCCCCTCTTTTTTTAGTTTCCTCCAGTGCTGATGTCAGTCCCTTTTACAACAGTGGCATTATACAGTATTTGTTCTTTGGTGATGCATTGCATTTGTTACACTATGGAGCAGAGCTCATCAGTATATATTTTTTAAACTTAATTTTAAGAAAAAAAATCAGTATTTGTAAACCAAGGCTAGTATTTGTTGGAGAAATAATTTTTTATATTCACATACTCACTACTCAGCAAATTGTTAGCATTTTAACTAATAGAATATAATGTAAATGCCATAGTGGTGTTTTGTACTATTGAGTGGAACCAATTTATAGATGACCCTCCAGTGGGTTTTCAGAGGCGGTTTAAATCCCGCGAAAGGAGATTGTCCATCTTTCTCCTGGGGAGCAGCTGATAGATTTAAACTGGGATTGTACCTTTGGGATTGCAGCAGCTCCTTACCACTAGATAGTGCATTAATTTGTGACGTTGAGATTTAAGGAATAAAGCAGACATGAACTACTGAGTAGTCACACTCTTGCTATAAAGTTCAGTAGAAACGTTCACTGCTGCTGCTGTTCAAACTAATGAAAATCTTTATTTTCTCCACTGTCCTCCTAAGAATGGCATCAGAATATTTATATTTTTTTAACCATTACTTTATAGTTTTAGCTTTAATTTTGTTATATAAATAATATTTATTTGTTAATAAGCATAGTTGACTATATTGTAAACTTCAGTAATGCTAATATAAATATTGCCAAGAAGATTATAAACCATAGTGACTGACATATAAATAATGTTGATAGCAATATAAACAATGTGATAAAATTTAAATAATGCTTATGCTAAAATCAACACTTTGGGACACTCTGAGTTCTGACCAATAGTAGAATTTTAAAAGTAGTTTATAAGACTTGTCCAAGTTTAATATTAATATAAATAATTAATCAAAGTAGAGTTTTTATGGCCCCTACAGTGTTTATTCAGTGTTTATTTAAGAAGTGATGTCAGTGAGTTTAAATTCACAAGTTTAGATTTTAGTTCTTCAGCTTGCAGCTCATTACTCTGAGTATAACTGAAAAATGTAGAAATTGAAAAATGTAGTTCTTTCTGTGCCCTGTCAGAAAATGAAAGTAGAAACTTGGTTCTGTTTGCTAAATGATATAAAATTTTTTTAAATTAATATATAATTTAGGAATGCCAGTGGCTGGTTTTATAGATTGTTTTCTCATTTCTACTATGCTAAATATCTGTAAAGGAGAGTATCTAAATCTGAAGAATATATTTCATGAGACACTGAACATTCTAAGGCACTTTTATTTCACAGTGACTTTCTCTCATCTGTCTGAGAATTGGTACTATGTACCACATGGGTCTTCATCAGTGATATGCTGAGGTTGTATTACTTTTTTTCTGAAGAGAACAGCTTTCATATATTTTAGTAAAATGTCCTCAGAAATATATTTTGATGGAGTGCCTTCATACTGTTTGCAGAAGCACTTACTTAATACAAGGGTTAGTCTTCTCGACTAGTTTGCTAGCATACAAAATACTCATCCAAAATTAGCCTATTGGAAGAATATATTGGTTAATCTCTCAGGGCACTTCAGAAGGTGGTTATTACCTAATAGACAAATTTCCTGTTGCTTAAAATAGGAATAAAAATTGAAACACAAAAAGACAACCTTTTCTGGATAATGGTTGGATAATGATTGATTTAATTGTCAGATAAAAAGTATCACTTCTTCAGAGTTGATAAGTCGAATCTGTTTTTCTGGAGTGCAATAGCTGATGATTGTTTTTTACGATCTCTAATTCATTCTGTAAACATGTTTTATTAGTTCGCAGTGAGTACATTGGATGATGTTAGGAACTCTGCCAGCAATTTTTTACAAGACAACTCCATGCTCTCTTCCGACATACCTGCTGTTCATACTGGTGCAGAGTGTGTACTTATTCAGCAAGCTGACACACCTTCATTGCAAACCAACGAAGACAAATTTCCAGCAGAGAAAGCAAAGCTAGAAAATGAAATGGACCCTTCAGATATCTCAAATGTGAGTGCTGCTAACTTGGTAAGAACAACTTATTAGAATCCTGGGTAAATGGATATTTTGAAGAGTCATAAGCCCCAGTAATAATAACAACTTGCATTGTATATTGCTTTATGTTTTACAAAGAGTCTATGTATGTTATTTAATTTCAGGGTTTTATTCTCAAAATAACTTTTTTTTACAGTTAAGGGTCATTTTAGAAGGGGAATGCGAGACTAAAAGTTAAACAACTTAATGAAAATCATACAGTTTACATGTGGCTTGATCAGATGCTCTTTGGTCTGGGATTAACAAACCAAACTGATAACAAAGTCTTTGTATAATCCCTGGCACTCTGATAAGAATTTAAGTTTTCTGGTCTTAGTTATGTAATATTACAGAGTGCTTTGTATAACTACTGTAAATGTATTAAAAAATTGACCTATATATTGGAATTATATTTACCTTTCCTGCTTCAAAGTCT
This sequence comes from Elephantulus edwardii, assembly GCF_000299155.1. NCBI lineage: Eukaryota > Metazoa > Chordata > Mammalia > Macroscelidea > Macroscelididae > Elephantulus > Elephantulus edwardii. The sequence continues at coordinate 4,265,292 of NW_006399816.1, read as the reverse complement.
GTAAAAAATATACTGATTTTGGATTATTGATAGGCTTTTGTTTTTAATGACTGTGTATTTTCTGCTCATCTAGTCCTACTTTTCACAGTGGTATTAAGAAAATTGGTCTAGATATAAATCAAATAGGTCATGTTAGCTCTGTTTTAAAAGTAACTTTCCAAAGACATAAGCACATATGTAAAAAACTGCTGAGAAAAAGTATTCAAGTTTTATGTTTCAAAAACTACCCTACAGTTTCTTTCAAACCTGAGCACTGTATAGTTATGAAAAGTGCTATCTGCAGATGATGTCAGGTCAAGTTATAATGTTTTAGAGAAAGAATAACAGTATGTACAGATGAAACTTAATGTAGATTGTTTAAGGGAAATATAAGGAAATGGGTTATGGTACTCAGAAAACAATAACTTAACTTCTTTTATTAAAATCAAAAGGGGCTCTGGTGGCCTAGTCCATGGGGAGTTGAGTTGCTAATCCTAAAACCACATGTCTTTGGCCATTAAAGTCCACCAGCCACTCCAAAGGAAAACTGTAATCTTCTCCTGTGCAATTTACAGCCACCACTGGAGGCTCAGCTCTTGTATCCCAGTGGAGAGTCTGCTCTGAGCCGGTTCCAACACAACAATAATAAGTTTGGATTTTGAGTAATAAGGTACAATAAGCACATTGGGTTATATCTTATTTTTGAAACTTTTTAAATGTTGAACCTAATCATGGTTATATAAGCAATGGGCTTATTGAAAGGAGTAGAAGTGGATTCTGTGGGATTTTTTAACATACAAAATATCATATTAATTATTTTCAGTTTTTATTTTGTATGAAACCTTTCAAAATGAAGAAGAACTCCTGCGTGCAAATAAGCATAAAGCAATTATTTATGATCTTTTCCCCTTATCATTTTTATTTGATTATACACATCAACTTGTAAAAACATAAAAAATTATTATTTTGAGGATTAAGTTTATATACTTGAAAGAATTTTAGCTGTCCTTTAAAATAGAAATATTAATATTTTCTGGGTTCTTAAAGGAATTTTAACTAAATCATAATTTGAAAAAAAAGGTGTCTTGATAGGAACACTTCACAGGGCAGGTCTAATTCCCTTCATTATTTATATTCAGTCTCTTGGGTGATAGAGAAATGCTTCCTAAAGGAAACATCGGTTTTTGCTTTTTTTCCCTCCACAATACAGCATTGTCACACCGGTAAAAACAGAAATAGAAACAAGACATTGCCATTTATTCTCTTATTTAACAGATATACCCATCCACAATAAATGACTTTAAGGACCTTTCTATTTAAGGTCACCTTTTACAAACATTGTAAAAATCACTATAATACACTTTTATACTATATTCGTGTGTGTCTTTTTTTTTAATTAAATTTTATTAGTTTTAAAGAACATTTACAGAGATTTTGGGTTTTCATTCATTCATTGTTGCACTGTTTTCTCCACCCTCATCCCCAGTT
>NW_006399816.1:4240360-4260390 GCF_000299155.1 Elephantulus edwardii | reverse complement strand
GTATTCATTATGTAACCTTTTTCAAACTAATCAAATCTGTTGCTGTAAATAGTGCTTTCATAATCACCCTATATGACAGACTAGAATTGTCCCATAAGATTTCCAACTCTGTAACTATAAAAACAGACTATATATATTGCTTCTGTGGAAAGCTGGTAGGTTCAAACTTCCTACCTTTTGGTTAGTAACCAAGCCACCAGGGATATTATTTGCTCAGTATCATATGTTTATAATTATTATTTAAACTTTTGTCCTTTTATTTTGTACTGAACATACATAGCAAACAAATATGATTATAAACTATAGAAAAAATGGCCTGTAATTTTACTGAATTTCCTTATATCTCTTTCTACGTATTCCCCTTTATGTCTATATAACTTATCTATTTGTAAGTAGGATTCCAAGCTGCCTGTCTATTAAAGAACATCTATTTCTGCATGACTGCACCATAATATTTAGTTCCTTAGTGCTATACAATATCACTTATGTTAACAGCTAAAATCCCTCATATAAGTACCATAACACTCTCCTTACCTTTCAAACTGAAGATATTTTTTAATAATTCTTTTAGAGCAAGTCTGGTAATAACAGATATCTTCATATTTTATTCACCTAGAAATGTCTTAATTTCACATTCACTTTCAAAGGACAGGTTTTCTGCGTATTAGATTCTTGGTTGACTTTTTTTTCATATATGCATATACACATATGCATATACATCAAACACACAACACACTTTTATGGTGGGCTTTTTTTTTTCCTTTTTCCCTTTCAGCACTTTGAATATATCAACACAGTAACTTCTGGCTACTATGGTTTTTGAGTAGAAATTGACACTTAACTTACTACAACTCCTTTGTAAATAACTGTTTTGTTTTTCTGTTACATCTTTCAAGATTCTACTTTGGTTTTTGACAGTTTGATTATAATTTTTTTTTTCTGTATCACTTTGAGTTTGCTCTGCTTGGAGTTTGTTGAGTTTTTTAAATGTGTGCACATTTATGTCCTTTGTCAAATTTGGAACGTTTCAGCCTTTACTTCTTATCCTTTTTATAACTTTATCTTTCTCTTCTCCTTCTGAAGTAATATTGACTATATTGGCCACTCTCTAGTTTTCTTTGGTCTCCTATGATGTTCATTTTTCTCTGTTCTTTTCTCTTTCTGTGTCTCAGACTGGGCCATTATAAGTCTTCTATTTACAAATTTTCATATTTTTTCTTACATCAACTTAAATATGCTGTGTTGCTCTAGTGAATTGTTTCATTTAATTCATTGTATGTTTCAGTTTCAGGGTTTGTATTTGCTTACATTTCACATTCTTTCTCCTTGCTAATATTTTGCTGATATATTCTTGATTACCTTTAGTTCTTTTTTCCCCTCATACATTCATTGTTGCACTCTTCTGTCTGTCCACCCCTCCCCCCTTCCAATACACTCTTCTCTTTGAAAAGTAAAAGAAAAAAATCTTTCATTGTTTATAATTTCTCCCCCCAGGTCCACTCCACTATTCAGCCTTTGTTCTGAAGTCCTGTTATGAGAAAAATACCTAATCACATATCCCTTTTTAACAGTTTTCTCCCTTATCTGTTTCAATGAAGTATGTACATTATTGAACCCATCTTTCTCAGTCTCCCGCCAACTCCAAGGTCAGTCCTGTTTTACAGCAGGGGCACTATGCAGTATTTGTCTATGTGTGACCGAGATATTTCACTCAGTGTAATGTCCTCCAGGGTCACCCATTTTGAATAATATTGCATGAGTCCCTTGTTTTTCAGTGCAGCGTAGTATTCCATTATGTGAATATACCACAGCTTCTCTCTCCATTCGTTTGTTGATGGACACTTAGATTGTCTCCAACGCCTTGCTATTGTGAACAGAGCCTCAATATACGTGGGTGTGCACCTATCTGCTTGGGTCGCAGTTATGGTCTCTTTGGGGTATATTCCCAGTAGTGGAATTGCTGGGTCAAATGGTATCTCTATTTGCAACTTTTTGAGAAAGTGCCACACCACGTTCCACAGTGGTTGTACCATACCTTTAGTTCTTAATACACTTTTAAAAACATCTATATCTAGTAGGTCCAGTGCTTGGTTTTTCTTAAGGATACTTTCTGTTGTTTTGTTTTGCTTCTTTGAATAAGGCATACTTTCTTACTTATTTGCATTTCTGTTGCATTTTTGTTAAAAAGGAAATAACTGGAATAGTACAGTAACATCATTTTTGAGCTCAGGTTTTCCCCTTCTCAAGGGTTTGCTCAGGATTTTATGAGGTTTTACTTTGTTGTCTGCAAGTTGCTCTAAGTCAGAGTTAAATCTACAACACTAAACAACAGAGTTTACTGGGAGTGTTTGCAAATTCTAGACTTTTTTCCCCCTTTTATTTTCTTACTTTTCTCAAGTTACTGTTTTTAGAAGGCTCTGATAGTTTGTTAGCTTAGTAAGTTTTACCAACTATTTTTGCAAAATTACACAGAAGAATAGGACTAGAGGAGGGAAACCTTTTGCAGTCTTTGCAGAATGTGATGGTCCTTAGCTGTTCCTGTTACACTGAGAAATCCCTCTAAGGAGAAACTTTAAGCTTATCTAGTCCTTCTGAGCAATTACTGTTTTTTCTAATTTAAAAATAATTTTCTATGAAAATTTGGGAACAGGATGCTGTTCATTCTGCCATCTTGGTTCCTGGATCTCTTGTTCAAACCCACATTTTAGCCATTATGAATAATGCTCTAAATACTCAGTGTACAAATTTTTATGTGAACATATGCTTTTATTTCTCTTTGGCATTTACCTTGGAGTAGACTTGCGATGTTGTTATTGTTGTTATGTGTCATTTTATCACCTGCAACTCATAGTAACCCTATATACAATAGGTCTGAAGTCTGCTCTGTCCTGAGCCAATCTCCCTGACTTAGACACTCCTACTCCGTTGGTCTTAGTCACTGTATCAGTCCATCTCATCCAAGGTCTTCCTCTCCTATCCTTTTCCTCCACCCTTCCTAGCAAGATACCCTTCTTCAAGGATTGGTCTCTCCTGGCCACATGGCCAAAGTATGTAAGACAGAGAAAAAAAACCAACCCAAACCAAACCAAACCCCCAACTCAAAAAAAATTCCTAGCCACCAAAGAGAAGCTTGGTTTCACTTTCTCTAAGACACACCTGTTTGTTTTCTTGGTGGTCCATGGTATATTCAAGACTTTCCTGAAGTACGACAACTTGAAGGCATCAATTATTTTTCTATCATCCTTATTCATTGTCCAGCGCTCTGTTGCATAGCAAGTAATTGTGAAGACCATGGATTGAATTAGGCTTAGTCTCTAGACTGACATTGTTGCTTCTCAGTACTCTGGAAAGGTCCCTGACAGCAGATTTACCTAATGCAATTCATCTTTTGATTTCCTGACTGCTGGTCCCAAGAGTGTTGATTGTAGAGCTGAGCAAACTGTAACTGTTAACAATATCATTCTTTTCTCCATCTATCATAGTGCTGCCAGTTGGCCCAGTATCATGTGCTAATTTTATGTTTAACTTTTTGGTGGGACTTTCTGGGTGGTTCCTAAAGTGCCTGTACTATTTTATCTTTTCACTGGCCTTATTTCCTTTTGTAGTTCTCTCAAGTCTTACTTCATTTATATTGAAGCTTCTGTTATTAAGTTAGGAACCCTGGTGGTGTGGTACGTGTCATGTCAGGCTGTTAACTGAAAGATCACTGTTTCAAGCCAACAGATAGATACTCCATGGGAGGAAGATGATAAATGTTTATAATATTATTACTGATGAATTGACTTTTTAATCATTATGAAATAAAATAATTCTTTGTATTTGATAATATTTTTGCTTTAGTATGACCATGTCAGCTTTCATTTTGTTATTGTTATCATGATATGTGGCATATCTTTCTCCTATAATCCTTCTGTATTTGTATATTTAGATTAGTGTTTTATAGACAGCCTATGCCGAGGACTTGTAGGCTTTTTGGTCTATTTTAACAGCCTCAGCCTTTAATTGGAGTATTTAAGCTGTTTAAATAATGTTATTATTGATATAGTTGATTTTAAGTCAACTGTATGATTTTTTTCTCTCTCTTTTTATCCATCTTTTGGACTAAGTGCATTTTGTAACTCTGCTTTGTCTTCTTTGTTGGCTTATTGACCATACCACTGTTCTGTTATTTCAGTAGCTGCTTTCAGGTTTATGGTGTACATCTTCACCTTATCACAGTGATTAATTACTGGTTCTATTGATGCTTATTTGTATAGCTTTTAATGTTATTTTCATGTTTATGTATACAAATGCAGAAAGCATTGTCATATTATTCCCACATTTCCGTGACAGCAATTTTTTTCTAATTTTGGGAACATTTAATCTGTATTAGTAGTTTAGATACACAGAGAAAATCGACAGTTGCTAGTAAAATTGTTATTTTTATAGCTTCACAGTTTCTCAATATATAGCAGTCTTGTAAAAAAAGGTAAGTTATGGATTACTGTCCCATATTATAGAATATTAATAAGTATTTTATTTTACAAATTTTTAACTCACATAACCAGCAAGTTGTTGAGCTTATTAGAACATGGAGAAAGAAATGATTACTTAACTTTTCAATTCAGAGATGATTCTTGTTTTATTTTTAACTTTATAGTCTATGGCAGAAGTCCTTGCTAAGAAAGAAGAGTTGGCAGATCGTCTGGAAAAAGCCAATGAAGAAGCCATCGCTAGTGCCATTGCTGAAGAAGAACAGTTAACTAGAGAGATTGAAGCGGAAGAAAACAATGATATTAACATTGAAACTGACAACGACAGTGATTTTTCAGTGAGAATTTTTAGAACTTTAAACAATATTGTTCAAAAAATTATAGTCAATAAAATTCTTAGACTGTGAGTGGTTAAAATTTTCCTAAGTTTGCCTACACTCATTCTTTTTAAAATGGTCTTATGTGGTAATAATTTTTATTATTAATCTTAGTGTGATTGGGGCAGCAAAATTTTTTCTTTTTTTAATATTACTATGGTGGACAGTCCTTGATGGAGCTCCCAGATTAAGACAGGTTTGGACGCAGTAGTGGCATCCACTTCCTAAACAACATGCCTCTGGAAACTCTATGAATTTAGCGAAACGACGATTGCTATAGAAAGAGTTCAGGTGTTTTGTTCATAGGGTTGCTATCAGTAGTACTCGACTTGACAGCAATCAACAACAACATTAATACTTTAGGGAAGCTCTGGTAGCCTAGTGACAAGAAGCTGCACTGCAATCCCAGTGGCACACAGTTCAAATCCACTAGCTGCTTCATGCGAGAAAGATTAGCATTCTCCTCCCATGTGATTAGCTGCCTTTGAAAACCCACTGGAGTGTCCGCTATGAGTCAGTTCCATCTCAATGATAAACAACAACAAGAACATAAGTGTTTTTATCTGTGATGTAGTTGACCTCTTGGAATCTGTGTTATTTTATTTTTTGAATCAAGAAAGTGAATTTTTTAAAAAGTGAATTTTCAGTGAAACTGAAAACTCGACATTAAATTGTAGAACTAGAAGGAAAACTTTAAGACAATTAAAATTTTTTACTTCATTAACAAAAGGAAATTATACACTGCTTTGCTCTGAGTAGGTATTCAGGAAATATACACTGATGAGAGCGTTTACTTATGTTAAAGTAAAAATAACTATTGTAGTTCCACTTGTTTTTCTATTACATTCTAATGTCCAACAAATAATCTTGACCTCTCCAAATAGGTATTCAGTATATGTCACTATTGATGTAGTAATAATATAAAATCATTATATTTATTACTTAAATTTACTTAATTTGTTCCTGCTGTTAACAGTAGGTGTATCTTCCTTGCAAAATGTAAGCTAGAGAATTTTAGCTTGATGATCATTGTGACTACAAGAGGTATGTAGCTGTATTCTGGCTTTGAAATTCTAATCTAATGGAAATAGAGTAGAATTCGGAGATCAGAATTATATCTAAACATTTGTTTTTCCATTTTCCTTGTTCTGTTTTAGGCCAGCATAGGCAGTGGGAGTGTAACTTTCTGTGGTTTGTCTATGGACTGGAATGATGTCCTTGCAGATTATGAAGGTACAGTGCACGTGTGTGTTTATCTGTGTGTGTAGGAAATGCCATTTGCCAATGACTTGATTCTGACTTGCAGTGACCCTGAAAGTGTGTATGGAACTTAATTCTGTACAGTTTCCAGTGGCAGATTTCTTAGAAATTGATGATCAAGCCTTTTTTCTGGAGTGCCGTTGGGTCACTTGAACCTCCAGTCCATTTGGTTAACAGCCCTGTGTGTTGACCATTTACACTACCCAGGACCTCTCTTGTGTGTAGAAGAGTACAAAATAGATGATCTTATTAAAAGAGTCTCTGGGTAGGATAAATTATTTGGAATGGAAATGTTGATATACTTTCCACAGTCTGTTTTCAAAATGCTGTTTTTATAAAACTGTGTGGTTAAACAATAACAGTAGTTTTCTTTTTTTCCTAACAGCTCGTGAATCTTGGCGCCAAAACACATCCTGGGGGGATATCGTAGAGGAGGAACCTGCTAGACCTCCAGGACATGGAATTCATATGCATGAAAAACTTTCCTCTCCATCCCGAAAAAGGTCTGGCTTTTGAACATTAATTTGAAATGTTTCTCAAGAGGGAAACCAGTCACTCTTGACGATTAAAGGGAATTGCTACATACTTTTAAGGCATATTACCCTTCAGGACAGTGCCAGATCCATTGAAAAGTGACAATGTTTTCTGACATGTTAAGGCAAAATTAGTTTGTGTACTTTTCATATTTATTTTAAGAACTTTGAAGACTAATACACAGTATTTTTTGGCTTTGGCACATAAACATTCATGTCTCCTGCTCATTTGTTTGTGTTAATAGAACAATTGCAGAATCTAAGAAGAAACATGAAGAAAAACAAATGAAAGCACAGCAGCTCCGAGAAAAGTTACGTGAAGAGAAAACATTAAAGCTTCAGAAGCTGTTGGAAAGGGTATGTTTCAGTGATATTTTCAGTGTTTATTTTTTAAGGAAATTATCATAGTTTTTAATTGATGGTTTTAGTTTCAGCTTGACTTCTCATCTGAGAAAAGTGGAAAAGAACCATATGAGAATTCATTTTCTAGAAAATAATTTCTGCTGTTAAATACTAGGAGGTTTACTCTTGAATCTCAGAAAGTCTCCAAGAGTTTGTTATGCCTGCATTAGTAAATGGATATTTTTTCAATATTAGCCTGAATTATTAAAGTTACTTTTTGTCTTTTTCAGTCAGAAGGAGTTTTGTCCAAAATGATACTAGGGTGATGTTTGAGCCTCAGAGGTTTGAGCTTGAATAAGTAGAGCTAGACCTACATTGTTAGGAAAGATTGTTAGAATATTGAGACCATTATTACTACTAATTAGTATAGGAGAAGCAAGACTATAGGCTAACTATAGGCTCTGGAGATGGCTGACCTCCTGCAAATCCTTGTTTGACTACAGAACAAGGTTTGAGGCCCTGAACAAGAACCTAACACTATTGCATTTCAACTGTGTTACCTATAAAATCAGAATTTATTAACTTTCCATGGCACTTGTGGTGGTTAAATTAGATAAGTATGTAAAACAGTAGCATAGTGATAAAACAGGTGTTCCATAAATGGTTACTTGGTTTGCTACTTGTGAACTCTGTGTTGTGAACTCTGGTAGCCAAGAGTAGGGAGTTGTGTTGCCAACCCCAAGGCAAGCAGTTCCAATCCACCATCTCCTCTGTGGGAGAAAGATGAGTAGTCTGTCTTCCTGTGCAATTTATAGCCTCTGAAAACCTGCTAATAGGTTAGCCATGAGACATTTCTGATGCAACAGGAATAAGTTGGTTTTTAGTTTCTTGCTAAACACTTAAACACATGACATATACAGATGTGCACTATGTTAGTTATCTATGTTATGAATTAAATAACCTCAAGACTTTAGCAGCTTTAAGCAACAAAACATTTATTTTTCTTACAGTTTCTCCTATTTCTGGGAGACCCAGAATGGCTTGCTCTGGCAATTTTTCTTCAGGATCTCCTAGGAACTTGGGTTAATTTGTGGTAGCTGGACAGTAAGCACTTGGAACAGTAGGAAACCATTAGTGGAGGGGTCTCTTTGATCACAGTGACTCAATGGTGGTAGATTTTTCATGTGTGTAATGATTATTTTTTAATATTGTTCTGATTTACTATAATAAATATAATACTAGGGAAGATGCTTTTTTGACTATGCAAAATGATTTGTTGTGTGAATCATAACAAGCTATGACTAACTTTGAGAAGAATGAGAATCCCAGAACACTTAATTGTATTCATGTGAAACCTTTAAAAAGAAGCAGTTGTGTGAACAGAAAAAGGGGATACTGTTGTTATGTGCTGTTGAGTCACTTGAGATTCATAGCAACTCTGTGTACAGTAGCTCTGAACCCTGCTCTGTCCTGAGCCAACTTCATAGTCTCTGATGCACATACCCCCATTACCCCAGACACTGAGTCCAATCCATCTCATTGAGGGTTTTCTTCTCTTGCGCTATCCCTCCACCCTCCCAAACATGGTGTCCCTCTCCAAGGACTGTTCACTCCTTGCAACATGTCAAAGTACGTCAGACGAAGCTTTAGAGTCCTTGTTTCCAAGGAGCAACCTGGTTTCACTCTCTCCAGGAGAACCTGTTTGTTTTCCTAGCAGTTCATAGTCATGTACTCTAGTTGATACTCTTCTCCAGCACCACATCTCAAAGGCATCAGTTTTCCTTCTATCATCCCTAGTTATTGTTCAGCCTTTTCATACAAAGCAAGTAATTATGAAGACTTTTGCCTGGATCAGGTTCACCTTAGTCTCTAGACTGACATCATTGTTCTACATGGTTTAAAATTATGGGAGTGCATCAGGGTTGTATTCTTTCTCTTGTTACCTATTCAGTCTGTATGCTGAGCAAATTATTTGAGAAGCTGGAACCTACATTATGGAGATAATGCAGCCTTACTTGCTGAAAGTAAGGAGGACTTGAAGCATTTGTTTACAGAAGACCAAAGAATACAGATTTCAATATGGATTGCGCCTTGATGTCAAGAAAACAAAAATACTTGCCGTTGGACCAAGAGGCAACATTATGATAGATGGAAAAAAGATTGAAACAATGTCATCTTACTTGGATCCACAATTAACAAACACCCTTTGTATCAGCAGTCAGGAAATCAGGAGACAAATTCTACTGGGAAAGTCTGCACTCAAGGACCTCTTCATATTATTGAGCAGCAGTGATGTCAATTTGAGGACTAAGAGGCATCTGATTTAGGCCATGCATAGTCTTTGCGATCACTTGCTTTGCATCTGATAGCTGGACAGTCAATAAAGATGACAGAAGAATTGATGTCTTTGAGCTGTGATGTTGGAGAAGAACACTGAACTTCCCATGAACAGCCAAAAGAAGAAAGAGATATGCCTTGGAGAGAATGCAGCCGGAATGCTCTTTGGAGGCAAAACTGTTTATATCTCCTCACTTTGGGCATGTTGCTAGGAGGGGCTATTCCTTGGAAAGAGACACGTTGCTTGAAAAGGCAAACAATTGACAAAGGAGAGGACTATTGTGCCAGATGGATTGTCACAGTGACTGTCTCAATGGGCTCTAGTGTTTCAGGAAGTGTCAGGATAGCATAGGATAAGATGAAGTTCAGATCTGTTGTTTATAAAGTCACTACTCAACTTGAAGACACCTAACAACTACATGGAAGATGATGATAATGATGGTGATGTTAGATATGGTTGAGTAATTTCTGACTCATTGGAGCCTCATTCGATGAGTAGACTCCCTTGTGGGCCTATCCTAGGCTAGAAACTATGTAAGTAAAACACCAGATCTTTCTTTTGCAGAGCTTGTGGGTGGTTTCAAACCATCTATTTTTCTGTAAGCAGCTGGTCATTTATTCACTGTACCTGACACCCATTTTACAGATATTAAAATTGAGTCTAGGAGGGACATATGGTTTTCCGTGTCACAAGAGCAATAATAGATATCATTTTTAATATATATATACATATGTATATAATATATTAAATAATAATAAATATATTCTTTATATATGTATATGTTACAGCTCTAGTTTTAAGGAACTGTCCTCTAGCTCTTATTCTAGTGCTGTTTATTTCTACAGCATACTTTTCCAGATGGTTCTACACATGAATATTTAGCTAAAATTTAACTAAAATGTTATACCTTTCCCTTCTCCCCCTCAGTTTATCCAACATCTGATTTTCTGTACTTTATTCTCCCTGGTGATATCTGATTTCCTGCAGCAGTGCAGAGCAAGTCTGTTACTTCTCTTGTTTGATATTGTTTTAAGGATTTAAAGATATCAATCGTATCTGTTTTTATTCTTCTGTAGGCTAAACACTCTTTGTTCCTTCAGGGAATCTTTTTTATGCAAATGATGTTTTATTAAACTTCTCACCATTTTCCTGTCTCTAAGATAAAATTACATAATTATGTTAAGGTTGTGTTATAGAAACTTTAAGGTTGGTAAAGATAAAACATATATACTGTTTGTTTTAGGTATACACTATAAAAAATATATATATATATACGTGTATATATATATTGCATATATATGTATATATACACACATGTGTACACATACATATACATATACATATATGTATATATATAATGAGAATAGAACAAATACTTGTATAGAGTATGTGTGATGTGTTCCTTTAAGCTTTACACATATTAATCTTCAAAACAATCCTGTGGTGTAGAAACAATAAATATTCTCTTCTTATAGATAAGGAAACTGAAACAGAGGCTAAAAAATCTTGCCCACATTATACACCTATGACTGATCAAGGTAGATTTTAAGCGTCAGCACTTCAGCTTCAGTTTTACCTCTCAGTTCTTGCCCTCTGTTCTTCCTTAGAATGCGCTTTCAGTTTCTATATCTTATGTATTATAAACTATTTATCAGTTTGCATTTATATTAAATGACTATGTACAATGAAATTAATAATTGGATAATTCACATTTTGTAGGAGAAGGATGTTCGGAAGTGGAAGGAAGAACTACTGGATCAACGACGTAGGATGATGGAAGAGAAATTACTTCATGCTGAATTTAAGCGGGAGGTACAATTACAAGCAATTGTGAAAAAAGCGCAAGAGGAAGAAGCAAAGGTACATGCTATATGCTTTAATCATTGAATTCGGTACCATAAGAGCTTTTTCTAATTGTTATGTTATATGGAAGTAATAGCTGCTAGTGCTTATTAACTGTTTATTCTGCTCCAGAATAGTAACTTAGTTTACAGATTTATTTAAAACTTACTAGGATTGAATTGTTTCCTCAAAGTTTCTTTATGCCCTTTGTAATTCATTCCTTCCTCCAGCTTAGTCCCTAGGTAATTGCTGATCTGCTTTCTGTCACTTATAGATGCTTGTGTTCACTAAGATTTCATATGAATGGAATCACACAGCATGTATTCCATCATCTGGCTTCTGTCACTCAGCATAGTTATTTAGAGATTCATGCATGCTGCCATGTGTATCAAGAGTTCCTTTCTTTTCATTGCTGAGAATTTATTACTGTAATTTATTAATTGATTCAAATGTTCACGGGCATTTGTGCACTTCTAGTTTTTTGCTATTACACATAAGGTTACTGTGAATATTTGTGTACAAGTCTTTATACATATGCCTTCATTTTTCTTGGACTTGATTACCAAGATCTTATGATTAGGTCATGTTTAAAACTTTAAGAAACAATTTTCCAAAGTAGATAAGCTATTTTTCATTCATTGTGGCAGTGAATAAGACATCTCATTATGACACATCCTTACCAGAAGTGGACATAGTTACATATTTAACTTATAGTCACTAGTAGATATGTATAATGCTATATACAAATTTATATATATATATATATATATATATATATATATATATACACACACACATACATATACATAATCTCATGTGTTCTTTTGCTCTAAAGGACTCTGGCTAAGGCGCCAGTATTTTATTTCCTGTTCTTACCTGATCTTAATATCCAAGCCATTGTTAAATATGCCCCTGCTCTTCCCATGCAGGGTCCTTTTCTGAAATGGTGGTGTGGAACCTGGGGATCTTTATTGGTCACAGGCCCTCTAGGTGATTTTTACCATCAGACATCCCACATATATCAAAGGGTTGCTGCTTCTTAAGAAATAGAATTTTTATCCTAACAGGGAAGACTGAAGTGTCTATTTTTAATATGTTCTGAATTTAGTTAAACTTCAGTTCAGGACTTGATTTTATTACTTGCAGCAGAATGACTTTAGGCATAATTTTATCTTACAAATTTTAGTCTATTTGTTTATCGATAAAGTAGAGATAATTTAATCTCTAAAGTAGAAACAATATTTCAACTATAAAAGAGTTAATCTGTAAAATTGAGATTATTCTGACTTGAAAACACATCACAACAATAAAAACATGTAAAAACATTACCATAAGAGTTAAATAAGGTTATGCATGTTATAAAGCAGTCAGTGCCATCACCTCCTGACTGTTAGGATTCAAATAAATAGTAGTTTCTGTTGTTGGGAAATTGTTCCTCAAGTTGTAGCATGTTGTTCTATGTTCATTGTACATTCTGCATTACAGTATTTTTCTTAGTGTGTTGATGTTGTTCTGGTACCACTCAAAAATTATTAATAACTTGTGATTTTGTTTTAGGTTTAGGAAATATTTAAATTCAACTAGAAATATAGTTCTCTTGGGGCATGTAACAAGTATTTTAAATCCAATCTTATTGTATATTAAAATAATATTTTTCCTCCCTATATGTACTCTGTCTTAGTCCTTAGATTAAAGTAGTAATTATTTAAAATCCTTTAGTTCATTGTTGGATATTAGAAAATATGTCATTTAGTATTTGGTTGAGAGTGATTAGAGTAATTCAGAATCTGACATTATCTTAGATAATCATTTATTAATATGAAACAGACTTTTCAATTTTTTAGTGACCTTATGAAGAACAAATTCAAACCTCGAGCTGCAGTACTTAGGATGCTTTGGACAGAATATTAAATGATCAAGGAAGTATTAAAAGAAGATGTAAAGAATACACAGAGTCATTATACCAAAAGGAATTAACAGACACAGAAGAATTTAAGGAAACAACATATGAGCAAGTGCCTATGGTGATGAAGGAAGAAGTTCTAGCTGCTTTGAAAGAATTGGCAAAAATAAGGCTTCAGAAATTGATGGTATACCAATTGATGTACTTCACCTAACAGATGCTGCCCTAGATGTGCTCCCCAAGATGTGTCACGAAATCTGGATGACAACCACTTGGCCAACTGACTTGAAGAGGTCTATATTTGTTCCCATTCCAAAGAAAGGTGATCCAACAGAGTGTGGAAACTATCGAACAATATCATTAATATCACATGCAAACAAGATTTTACTGAAGATCATCCAAAACGACTGGAACAGCACATGAACAGAGAACTGCCAGAAGTCCAGGCTGGGTTTAGAAGGGGTCTTGGTACTGGAGATATTGTAGCTAATGTTAGATGGATATTGGCTGAAAGCAGGGAATACCAGAGGAATGTCTATCTGTGTTTTATTGATTATGCAAAGATTTTTGCTTGGATCACAATAAACTGTGGCTAACTCTAAGAGGAATGGGAATGCCAGAACACGTGATCTTACTAATGCAAAACCCGTAATTGAATCAGGAGGTAGTCGTCAGAACAGAGCAAGGAAACATTGCATGGCTCAAAATTGGGAAGGGTGTACGCCAGATGTATCTTATCCCCATACCTTTTCTACTTACATGCAGAACAGATTATATGGGTGGGTGGGCTCTATGAGGAGAAATGTGGCATCAGGATTGGAGGAAATTTCATCAACAATCTGCATTATGCAGATGACACAACCCTGCTTGCTGAAACTGAGGAGGACAAGTGCTTGCTGCAGAAGGTCAAGGACTGCAGCCTTCAGTATGGGTTGATGCTCAGTATCAAGAAAACAAAGATTCTCACCACTGAGCCAATTGGCAGCATCGTGATGGATGGTGAAGAGATTGTGATTATTAACAGCTTTAGTTTGCTTGGCTCCACAGTCAACACTCTTGGCCCCAGCAGCCAGAACATTAAAAGGCTTATTGCAATGGGAAAGTCTGCTGTTAGATGCCTCTCCAAAGTACTGATGTCAAAGAGCAATGATGTCAGTCTGGAGACTAAGGTGTGCCTGATACAGTCGATGGTCTTTGCAATCACTTGCTATGCATTGGATTGCTGGACAATGACTAGAGAGGATAGAAGAAGAATTGATACCTTTGAGCTGTGGTGTTGGAGAAGAGTATTGAATATACCATGGACTCCTAAGAAATCAAACAGGTTCATCCTAGAGAGGGTTAAACCAGGCTGCTCCTTAGAGGCAAGGATTCTGTAGTTTCGCCTGACATTCTTTGGACATGTTGCAAGGAAGGTCCAATCCTTGGAGAGGGATGTCATGCTTGGGAGGGTGGAGGGACAGTGCAGGAGAGGAAGATTCTCTGTGAGGTGGAGTTCTGCTGCCAACAAAAAGGAGGTTCAAATCCACCAGCTGTTTCATGGAAGAAAGATGGGAAGTCTTGTCCCAAATTGTGTACAGTCTCTGAAAACCAACTGGAAGGTCAGCTATGAGTTGATTCTGACTCAATGATACGTAACAACAATGCCATTTACTTACCACTTCATTATTATATAAACTATTATTAAATTTCTTTTTTTGTCAGGTGTCCTAGAATTAATTTGATTTGAAACCCACCTTCTTTGCTTTTCTTTTTAAGGTTAATGAAATCGCATTTATAAATACTCTTGAAGCCCAGAATAAACGACATGATGTTTTATCAAAACTGAAGGAATATGAGCAGAGGCTTAATGAGCTACAGGAAGAGCGTCAGAGAAGACAGGAAGAAAAGCAAGCCCGTGATGAAGCTGTGCAGGTAGAATTTAACTCAGCAAGTCATTATTGAGCATCCTAGGCTTTGAGCTTAGGTGCTGTTGATCCAAACAAAGAAAACTTTTCTATCTGTTCCCATGAGTGCTTCATTTAATAGAGCACTGTTTGGAAACATGATTCTAATTGCCAAAGAAAATAAACACTGCTTCAAATAAGGTTATTCAGTGCTTACATCTGTATACTGCATTTATTCTGCATCCATAATCTCTAGCCCCAACTAAATAAAGGACTAAATTGTCCTGAGTTGAGCTTTATATCTGTTCTTTAATCAGGCTGGGGAAGAATACTGTCCTCTCCTCCAGTAAAAATGATAGTTTCAAATCAGTTGTTAATGACCTTACAGATGTTGATCATCATCTTTATGCTTCTAATAAGGGAGACCTGTTATTTATTGAGTAGTGACATCAGATAGCTTAATTGTTCAGCTTTATTCTCTGCCACAAACCCTAAATTGGCTCCCATTTTTAGAATAGAGGGAATAGTTATATTATAAACCATACTTCAGTTTAAAATCTGTTGTGGTGGTGGTGTTATGTGCCATCAAGTCACTTGCAACTCATAGCGACCCTATGTACAAGAGCCCTAAATGCCATTCTATCCTGTGCCAACCTAGCCATCTCAAACGATCTCATTCCCACCACTCCACTCACAGAATCGATCCATCGAAGATCTTCCTCTCCTGCGCCATCCCTCCACTCTGCCAAACATGATGTCCCTCTCCAAGGACCAGTCCTTCCTTGCAACATGCCCAAAGTATGTCCAATGAAGCTTCAGATCCTTGACTCCAAGGAGCATTCTGGCTTCACCTTCTCCAGGACAAACCTGTTTGTTCTCCTAGCAGTCCATGGTATATTCAACCCTCTTTTCCAGCACCACAGCTCAAAGGCATTAATTCTGTTTCTATCATCCCTATTCACTGTCCAACTCTCTGATGCGTAGCATGTAATTGCGAAGACTATAGCCCAGATCAGGAACACCTTAGTCTCCAGACTGACTATATATTTTTATTAATTACAAACCTTTCCCTCAAACTCTTTTTTTGGATCTGCCATTTTTGACGCAGGAAAATATTTTTTGTACTATCCAAATATAAATGCAATTATGTTTTATTGTAAGTCATTAATTCATTAAATGATTATTTAATGAATTACTCTTACAAGCATGTGAAATGAACAAATTCTTAAATTTTATTTTAAGTGCTAGAGTAGAGGTATTCTGCATAACACAAAGAGAAGATTCTGCTCAAATTGAGAATGAAGAGAATAATGGAGAAGCCAGGAAAATATTTTTCCTTTTCTCTCCTCTCACCTTGCCCCGAAGTCAAATTGTTATAATCCTGATTAGTAACAGAATATAGTTAAGACAGCTCCTGAAATGTAACAAGCAGGCATCTCAGCGCCAAGATTCATGACTCCAGGCCATTGTTCCCAAGTTCTCAGTCCTACCAATACAGCCTTCCTCATCCCCCAAATTCTCCAACAATATTCCCAATACTGCCGTATCACTCTCGCCTGACCGTAGTTGTCCATTAAATTCTCAGTCCTACCAATATTGACTCATATCCCCCACCCCATCTCCCCAACCCAAGACTTCATTTCACATCAGGTCTCCATTTTAGCTATGGTTGCTCTTTTTCCTGATGTAAAGTTTCTGTACTGGTCGTGGCAGGAGATCTCTTTTCTCTTCACTGGTGTGCAAGATCTAATCTTTGCATTTGATGCTATGCAATTTATTGGTGAGCCGATCCTTTTGTAGATTATTGAGACTGGCCAGTCCCCTTGTGGAATGATAGATAGTCTGTCTGTTTGCAGGTTACAAGCACAGCTTCTTAAAGACATTGATACCTTAACTAAATTTTGAACAGTGTATGAATCATAGAAAGGATCCATGGGAGGGCATTCCACATAGATAGATATTGTAGATTTCTGCATATAGAATTAAAGAGATAATCATGAAGAGGTTTTATAAATTATAATAAAAATTAGGGATGTTAATATTAGTTCCCTTGGCTGTCTGTGGGATATTTAGTATTAGTACTCTTCTACAACAATACAATTCAAAGGCATCAATTATTCTGTCATCTTTATTCACTTTCCAACTCTCAGATGCATAGCAAGTAATTGAAAAGATGATGGCTTGCATCAGGAATACCTTAGTCTTTAAACTGACATCCTTACTCTTCAGCAACTTGCTGAAGTCCCTGCCTGCAGACCTTCCCAAAGCAGTATGTCTTTTGTTTTCCAGACTGCTGGTACCAAGGTTGTTGATTGTGGATCCAAATAAGAGGAAATTATTGGCAAATTCTCTCCTTATCTATCATGATAGTGCTTATTGTCCCAGCAGTGAGAATTTTTTTTCACTTTTTGATGTTAAGACTAAATTCATACTGAAGATTGTAGTCTTTGATCTTCTGCAGCAAATATTTCAAGACGTCTTCACTTTTAGCAGGTGAGGTTGTGTAACCTGTATAATGCAGGTTGCTGATGCATCATCCTTCAGTCCTTATGCCACAGAAGGAAGGATAGTGAAACTGTGTCTCACATGTTTTGGGCATGTTGTTAAGAAGGACCAGTCCTTGAAAAGGGCCATTATGCTCAGAAAAGTAGAGGAATGATGAAGAAGAGGAAGACCCTTAACAAGATACATTGACACAGTGGCTATAACAGTGGGCTTGAATATATTGGAGATAATGAGGATGGCACATGACAGTGCATGTTTCAGATATGATGTTCATAGAGATGCTATGAGTTTCAATTGATTGAACAGTACCTAACACCACAATACTAGTTCATCTTTATGCCACTGGTAGTTTTAGGAAATGAGAATAAAGATACATGTTTTAAAATTATTAATTACTTTTTTGCTATGTGTGAGTATCCCCATCTTCATCCCTGATAATCGGCTAGAGTTCAGCATCTTACTCTAATCTGAATACCAAGATAACAACTACAGAATGTTCTTGTTAAACGAAGTTTAGCTTTTACTCTACAAGAAGTAACTTTTCATTTTCATAATTAATAATATTCATTAGCTTCTATCCTTAAATATGTAAAGAAAATAAGTTGCTATACATAATTCCACTTGAGACTTCCTTTCAATGTTAACACTTTTCTCTTTCCACAAAGGTAGACTATTTCAGAAAAGTAACTGTCTTGTTAATTGTGTGTTATTTTTCAGCAACCATTAAATAGTAATAGTTCATAGATAAATAAGACATGATCCCTATATTTATTGTAAATAATAGA
Source organism: Elephantulus edwardii (assembly GCF_000299155.1). Taxonomy (NCBI): domain Eukaryota; kingdom Metazoa; phylum Chordata; class Mammalia; order Macroscelidea; family Macroscelididae; genus Elephantulus; species Elephantulus edwardii. The sequence continues at coordinate 4,242,147 of NW_006399816.1, read as the reverse complement.
TTACAACATGATATGAAATAATGTGCTAGATGTTACCAGAGAATGGGCATGGGTTTAAGAAATGCATCAGTACAGCTAGCAATATGGTGAAAATTATGATCAAAGTATTATCAGGGAAAAATAAATCCAAGGTGGAATATTTTACATTATAATTTGCCATATTTTAATGAAGTATTTTTGTCTTGATGATAGTGATGATAAAATGGTGGTGGTGTTGTTAAGTGCCATCGAGTCAAGCACGGCTCATAGCAACCCTACGGACAAAAGACCTTAACCCTGTCCTATAACTATTGTAGTTTCTCTAAGTTCATAGAGTTTCCAGAGGCATGTTGTTTAGGAAGTGGATACCACTCCTGCTTCTAAGCCTGTCTTAATCTAGGAGCTCCACTAAACACTATCAACCATGTGTAACAATTGACATTTGACACACCAATGGCACAGCATTCAGTGTCACAGAGATCCCAAGTTACCTCAGTACAGCAAATTGATAGAGTAGTGCTGTACCACTTAGACGAATGTTCATTTCAAACACAGTTAACACCAGGCCCAAGGGCCCAACAAAATTAAAAAACAAAACCAAAAACACCAGGCCTATGTACCAGACTCTGACTGGCTCTAACCAGAGGCTTGTGGCCTACAGCTCATTGCTAGCCAAATGCATTCAATCCAGTCAGCTCACACATGGTTCTGAACAAAATAAAACCAACCAAAACAGTCCACAGCCAACTTTCAACCAAGACATGCATCTTTCAAAAGCCAATGGCTACACACATGCACCTTCAACTATCAAATAATAGTGATGATAAAATGATAGTGATGTTAAATAATTATTGAATGATTATTATTTTAAGTATTTTTCATCATCTGATTATTGTATTTACCCTGTAAAAAAGTAACTCCACAGAGACTATACCTAACTTGACTGGAGACACCTAGATAGTTTGTTTGGTATTAAGAAACAAAAATAGAGAATCTGATCCAGTGCTAACTTGTCTCTTACCTATTTTGTCTCTTACCTATTATGTGCACAAGTTTGTCTTCACTTAAGTCCATTCTGAAAGCTTCTTCTATAATGTTAAGATATTTTTATAGTTATTTGCTATCCTAGGGTTATAGAATTCACTAACCAGAAAATTCATATTAGATTCTCACAAAATATGTATAGTATCTTGTTAGTGTGCTCTGTTGGCCTAGAGATGAGGAACTAAACTGCAACCACAAAGACATGGTTGAAATTCACCAGCTGCTCCATGGGAGAAAGGACAGTTTCCTTTTATGTGATTTACTGCCTCTGAAAACCCACTGGTGGGTCAGCTATCAGTTGATTCTACTCCATGGTACATAGAATCTACTTAAAATAGTATTTATTTGCTTAAAATGTGTAGAACACTGGTAAGCAACATATGAAGCACACATAGCATTGAAATTTGGTCTCTTTGGATTCTGAGGAACATTATTCAGTGATAAGCATGAGATCTGGTTGGTTTCAGTATATGAAGTTTGCATCAACAATATCTTTAATTTAATTCTTATTTTATTTTAAAATTTTTCTCACATTAGGAACGTAAGAGAGCTCTAGAAGCAGAGCGACAGGCTCGTGTAGAAGAATTACTGATGAAGAGGAAGGAGCAAGAAGCCCGAATTGAACAGCAGAGGCAAGAAAAGGAGAAAGCTCGTGAAGATGCAGCTAGAGAAAGAGCTAGGTACCTTGGTTCTGTGATAATTTTTGCCCCAATGCATATATTTCATCAAATGAATATTAAAATCAGGCCATGAAATAAAGTCTT
>NW_006399816.1:4232806-4234635 GCF_000299155.1 Elephantulus edwardii | reverse complement strand
TTCCATTATTTTAAATGACTTGTCTTGGGTTAAACTGTAGAATCTGTCTACTAACTCCATAGCATGTGACTATTCTTGTATCTGCTTTATTTCCTTATTTTACTTGGTTTTCTGGAGATTTCCCCAGTGTCTTCATAGTCTAGTCATCTGCAAGTGATAACGGAAATCTAGCCTCTAAAACATCTACCCTCTGCTGTGGGTATTGTATTCAATCCATGTGTGGATTGAAGAATATATTTAAAGTGCAGTATGTGTTGTTTCCTTAACATTTAATTAACAGCATATCTGGCATTTTTAGGCACTCAAAATTTTTATTTAAAAAATTAAATATTTTTTTAACCTCATGAGAATTCTATTTGCTGCCTAAGCAGTTGTGTTTATAAATTTCACTGTCTTCTTACAGGGACAGGGAAGAACGATTGGCAGCACTCACAGCTGCTCAACAAGAAGCTATGGAAGAGCTACAAAAAAAAATTCAACTCAAGGTACGAATATATACTTTTATTTTAAATTTTAGATCTTTCAATGGATCATGGCATTAAAATACTATCCATATAATGAATTTATATGCCTAATAGTTGGACAGTATTGTTAATATCACATACAATTAAAATCTTTCTGAAGACCATCTAAACATGGCTCAACAGAGAAGTACCAGAAATTTCAGTTAGATTTAGAAGCAGTTGTGGCACTAGGGATATCACTGTGGCACTAGGGCTAGCATTGCTGATGTCAGATAGATCTCTGCAGAAAGTAGAGAGTACCAGAAGGATGTATCTTAGTGTTTTAATGACTAAGAAAGGCATTTTACTGTGTGAATCATACCAAATTATGACTAGAATTGAGAAAAATGGGAGTCCCACACCACTTAATTATGCTCATTCTGAACCTGTACCAAGACCAAGAGACTGTCATCAGAACAGAGCAAGGGAACACAGCATGATTTAAAATCAAGAAAAGTGTACATTAAGGCTGTATCCTTTCCCTATGCCTGTTCAGTGCAAATGCTGAGCAAATAATTTGAGAAGCTGGATTTTATGAAGAGGAATGTGGCACCAGGATTGGAAGAAGTCTCATGATCAACCTGGGTAATGCGGAAGTGAAGTAGACTTGAAACACTTCTTGCAGATGCTCAAGGACTATAGCCTTCAATATGTGTTACATATCAATCAAGAAGACAAAAGTAATCACCACTCAGCCAAGAGGCAGTATCATTCATGATCGATGAGAAATGATTCAAGTTGTCAACTTTCTTGGAACCACAAACAACACCCTTGGTCTCAGCAGTCAAAATCAAAATAGGTGTTACATTGAGAAAAATCCACTGTCAGGGACTTCTCTATGGTATCAAGGTATTAAAGACTTTGGTGCACCTGATGCAAGCCATCATAGTTTCAGTTGCTTGTTATGCATCAGAAAGTTGGATAATGTATAGAGAAAACATAAGAATTTGAGTTGTGGTTTTGGAGAAGAGTACTAAATATCCCAGGTACTGCCAGGAGAAGAAATAAGTACGTCTTGGAGAAAGGGCAACCAGTGAGAAAAGAGTAAGAGAAGATGACTTTCAGGAAGGCGGATTGACACAGTTACTTTAACAGTGGGCTCAAGTGTATCAAATAAAGTGAGGGTAGCACAGAATAGGGTAAGTTTCAGATCTGTTGTTCCTAGTGTTACTAGTAGTCGTACTTGACAGAACCTAGCACAGCAACACAATCATTAGATGTTAAGAGTCATATAACTTTGCCATGACCTTTTTAATTTAGGGAACTCTGATGATTTAATGGTAAGGAGTTGTGCTGCCAATTTGAAGGCATGCAGTTTGAATCCAG
>NW_006399816.1:4227840-4231366 GCF_000299155.1 Elephantulus edwardii | reverse complement strand
AGTATTGTCTGCATGCAAGATTGGGTCAGTCTTTCAAAAGATTTTATTGGATGAGAAACTTTGTATTTCAAGGTCTCCATTACAAGAAACAGAATTCACCTCCTTTTAATAAGGAGTTGAGCTATCAACTTAAAAGCAGGTGGTTTGATTCCACCAGCAGCACTGTGGAAAAGATGGGCACTCTCCTAACCATGTCATTTACAGCCTCTGAAAACCTGCTGGAGGTTCAACTTTGAGTTGACTCCAGCTCCACTGCAATGAGTGTGAGTTTGAGTCTTTGTTGTTAACACATCATGTCATTATAAATTGTGACTTGCCTATATGCCCTTTTAGTAAGTCTTTTGATTAAAAATTCATGATTGCATTGTCAGAGGATTAAAAAACTATTTCTTATCATTTGTGTGTTGTTTTTTTTTTAATGAACCGTTCTCTGCTCACCCTGAATCATGCTATACTTGTTAGGTGCCATTGTGCTAATTTTAGACTCACAGTAACCTAGTAGGACATAAGTTTTTTTAGGCTATAATGTTGACAAGAACAGGTTTTAAGATTGTTTATTCCCTGGAGCTTGTGGGTTGGTTTGATCTGCCAACCTTTCAATATAGATGAGGGCTTAACTATTGTACCAATAGGGCTACTTTTCTGAGTCTCTTTTTGTAGCTTTATCTTTCATAGTGAAATCTTTATCCACTTCGTTTTTTAATTTTTCTTAAGTTTTTTTTTTATACTGGTTTATTTACAAAGTTGGTATACATTGTTTCTCCCACCATTTCCTTAACCCACCCCTCTCTCCACCCATCAGATTGTGTGAGCCTGTGATAACCCTCCACCTGCCCATCCTCATCCCTCTGCTCCCACCTTCCCCTCCTTGGTGCCACCTAGTCAAGCACAATTTATAGGGACCTTGTGAAACTTTTCTATAACTACTGTAATTTCTCAAAGTTCATAGAGTTTCCAGAGGCATGTTGTTTAGGAAGTGGATGCCACTCCTGCTTCCAAACCTGTCTTGAACTGGGAGCTCCACCAAACACTGTCCTCAATGAGTAACCATGATGCCATTTGACACCCCACTGGCACAGAGTTTAGCATCACAGAAACCACAGGTTACCTCAGCATATTGACAGATGAATGCTGTACCACTTAGAAGACTGTTCCTCCACAATATAATAACAACCAACTTTTAAATACAAAAGCCCAACCAATACAATATGTTGTTGTTGTTATGTGCCATTGAGTTGTCTGTGACCCATTGTGACCCCACGTTCAACAGCTCTGAACCCTTTTCTGTCCTGAGCCAGTCTCACTAATTCCGACACACCAACCCCTATTATTCAGTTACTGTATCAATCCATCTCATCTGGGGTCTTCCTCTCCTGCACTGTCCCTCCACCCTTCCAAGTATGGTGTCCTTCTCCAAAGACCAGTCTCTCCTGGCCATCTGCCCAAAGTATGTGAGATGGAGCTTCAAAGTCCAAGCCTCCAAGGAGAGACTTGGTTTCACTTTCTCCAAGAAAGCCCTATTTGTTTTCTTGCCGGTCATGTTATGTTCAGGACTCTTCTCCAGCACCACAACTCAAACACTTTGATTCTTCTTCTGTCATCCTCAGTCATTGTCCAGCTCTCTGAAGCATAACTAGTAATTGTGAAGACCATGGCCTGGAACAAGTGCATCTTAGTCTCTGGACTGACATCATTGCTTTTCAGCACTCAGGAGAGCTCCCTGACAGCAGATTTTCCTGGTGCAATTTATCTTTTGATTTCCTGTCTCCTGGTGTTAAGACTGTTGGTTGTGTAATTGCTAAGAACCTCATTCTCTTCTCCATCTATCATGGTGCTTGGCCCAGTGATGAGAATCTTTGTCTTCTTGATGTTGAGCTTCAATCCATATTGAATATTACAATCCTTGACCTTCTGTCACAAGCACTTCAGGTCTTCTACAGTTTCAGCAAGCAAAGTTGTGTCATCAGCATATCATAGATTGTTTGAGTCTTCTTCCAATCCTGATGCCACATGGCTCCTCATAATTTGTCAGTTTACTCTAGGTATTAAAATTTAGGCATACATCAATTTTATCCTTTTCCGATCATGGATTTCTGGCTGTATTTGGCGGTCTCTTTATATCATAGACTAGGCCATCTAAGCTTGATCCCAGTTTGTCTCTGATGAACTTTATGGATTTGGGCTTTGGTCCCAGGTCTCTTACCCACCTTGAGTTGATCTTAGTATATGGCATGAAATGTGGATCCTGTTTCCGTTTCTGCAGGTAGAAGTCGAATTTTGCCATGTCAAACTTCCTTTTCAACCATGGCTTCTCTTTTCCTGGTTGTGAGATTTCTTCATTGGTGGTGGCAGGAGATCTCTTTTCTCTTCACTGGTGGGGGAAAATTTCTCACTCTGGCTTGTTCAATTCATTGGTGAGACTAGCCAGTGCCATTGTGGATAGGCTTAACACACCCCATTCACATATTTCTGCCGATACATATGGTTAGGTCAGATTCAGGTGGCTAATAAAGCTACCTTGAAAGAGCCCAAACTTAAGGATTGAGGAATTATGCTCCATCTCCTTGAAAGAGAGCCACCTGCATAATTATTTGAAAAAAAAATATATATGACATTTATCCATTTCCCCTAATTTACTTATTTTTATGAATATGGCTCATCGGTTATATACTTCTGTTTGCATTATAATACAGTGTTATTTACTGTGTTGCACAAGTTCTGCCTGTTTCCCTTTGTTATGTGGGGCTTTTTGCTGTTTTCTAAGCACCTCTTTAGTTTTAGGGACCTCTGGTGGTGTAGTCCATAGGGAGTTATACTGCTAACCGAAGACAAACATAGTGTGAGTCCAATACCAGCTCTGTGGGGATAGATGACCCTTGTCCTCCTATGTGATTACATCCTCCAAAAGCTCGATGGACAGGCAGCTGTGAGCCAGTTTGTAGGAAAGGTGGTTCTTACGTTTGTTTGCTGATTTTTTTTCATTTTAAGTCCCTTAGAATTATTATTTCTTCAAGAAATGGTTTCTTTCATGGAAAAAGGCCCCACAATATTTTTCCCAATTTTCTATTCAGTTTCCTTATTTTAAAAGAAAAAAATTACTATCATAACTTTCCTTAACTATTTTTACAAATAAGTCCTTTCAGGGTGAATCTCAATTGATCACTTTGTTTTCTAAGCATGGCTGTACTTCTTTTTAGGTCTGATAATTTTTCACTGAAAAATGGACATAGTAGATAGTATCTATTGTTGTTATGTGCCATCGAGTCGCTTGCAACTCATAGTGACCCTATGTACAACAGCCCTAAACTCTGCTCTTTCCTGTGCCAATTGCACTGTCTCCAACACTCCCATCCCGATTATCCCAGTCACTGAATCAATCCATCTCATAGAGGGCCTTCCCCTCCTGCGCCGTCCCTCCACCCTCCCAAGCTTGATGTCCTTCTCCAAGGACCGGTCTTTCCTCACAACATGTCCAAAGTATGTTAGACGGAGCCTCAGAATCCTTGCCTCCAAGGAGCCACTGGTT
>NW_006399816.1:4206775-4223700 GCF_000299155.1 Elephantulus edwardii | reverse complement strand
GAGGAAATTGTCCCTCCTTCTCCAGCAGAGCATCGATGGAGTTGACATTTCCTGTTTTTACTAAACAATTCCTTAATAACTGGAAGATATGACTGTTAGAGTATATTCAGAGATTTTAACCATTTAAAATGAATTGCTTTCGAGCAAGTTCCTACTCCTAGCACTCTCTATCAGTTTTCCAATGTTGTGAATTTTGACAGGAGGACACTGCTCATCTTTCTTTTGTGGAGCTGCTGGTGGATTAAAATGATACTCTATTGGTTAGCAGCTATCTAAAGAGCAGAAAACAGGGCATTGGGGCACAGGGCCATGAGCATCTCTCTGAAAGGGTCAGAGAGAATGAGAATAGCATAGCCCTTCACCTTCTCAGAGCCCAGCCCCGTGATGCCCACCAACGGCAAGAGGTTCTTTTCTTCATTGCTGACTCACAGAGTCATAGTTATGGTACCAAGAATGGGGTTTATTAGAGAAGTATGTATTAGGAAGTATGTGGGAGAATGGGGGAGGTAATGAATATCACCCAATGCAAATGCAAGTTTTAGTCAGCTAGTTCCAAAGCACAATTTTTCAGTATGTCCAGGCTCTGGTTTCAGTTCAGCAGTCAAATCCAAATCGTGCAGCAAGGTTTGCCTCAGAGCAGTTTTAAGTCAGCTTCTCCTTCAAACATCTGGCAAGAATTGCTAAACCTCTGTGGCCAGCACGAATGCAAAAAGCCGCAGGTCCCTGCCATCATTTCACCACAGAAATACCACAGTCTCTCCAGCACCAGGATCTTGCCACCACAAGCCTTGCTCATCTCAAGTCTTGCCGACCAATGTGGGAAGCACTCTTTCTCTTATCCTAGTCCCACTGCTGGTGGCAATTTGCAAGACCACCATGTACCTGCAGTTAAAGTAGCTAGAGACCAGAGAGGACCACAGCAACACAGCAAACTATTAAAAGGTATTTTTTATAATCTGTCTGATTCAGTCTTATGGGAACACAAAAGAGAGGCACTTAGTTTATAACATAAGGGGTGCCAGAGATCTTGGAATTAATTTTAATGATTAATTCATCAGCTGAACCTTTAAAGAAGAATTTGAAGTTAGCCAAAGGAAGGATAGGTGAGTAGAATAATATTCTAGCCATATGTATGAGCACAAGAGTAAAGGCGTGAAATAGCATTTTCTTTAGTGGGGATCATGGACGAGGCAGGATTGCAGTATAGTGAGTATTTTCTGCCATGTGGATCATCTTGAGCTTTACTTACAGATTGACATTTCCCATATTGCTCCAAGAAATGTTTATCAAAAGTACATTGTAGTCAAATAAGTTTGTGAAATACTGCTCTAATGTAAGTTTGGTTTCTTGACTCATAGGGCATGTTGACATAGTAGAGGCTCTGTAAAGTTCTCTTAACCTGTTTAGCTTTAACTTAGTGTTTTCAAAAATTTATTTCACCATGGAACCTCTTCCACAAAAGACCCATTAATATTAATGTCTCATGCAACAGTTCCATGGAGCATATTTTAGGAAACTTGACTATGCATATGGGGATATAATGGGGCTTCACATAAATTCTTGTTTTCAGTGGGTAATTTGACATTGAAATAAGATGGCATTTTCTCTATTATTTTAGAAAATTTAGTAAAAAACACATTTTTCAAATTTTCAGCATAATCTGAATAATTTTATTATTACTTTTTTACTTTGTCTGTAGCATGATGAGAGCATTCGAAGGCACATGGAACAAATTGAACAAAGAAAAGAGAAAGCTGCAGAGTTAAGCAGTGGACGACATGCAAATACTGATTATGCTCCTAAACTTACCCCTTATGAAAGAAAGAAGCAGTGTTCTCTCTGCAGTGTCCTGGTAGGTTGTCATTGTCAACTTTGTACTGATAAAATTGATTACTAAACTTCATTAAATCATAGAAATGTGTTCTCCTGGTCCTTATAAACTCATGCTAAGCCGTCTCCTGAATGCCAGGTACCATGGGAAACATATTTAAAATATGTTGGCACTTAGGAATAGTAGTTTTGGTGGCTTAGTGGTAAGAAGCTGCACTGTAACTCCAAAGGCAAGATTTGCATCCACCAGCTGCTCTGCAGGAGAAGGATGGACAATCTCCTTCTGTTCAATTAAGTGCCTCAGAAAACCCATTGGAGGGTCAGCTATGGGTCAGTTACGACTTGATGATACAAAACAACAGTTCAAAGTGCCCTAGCATGGCAGTTGGTACTAATTTAGTACACCTGCTTAATGATAGTCCTAGTAAACTTTTTTTTTTAATAAGAAACCAAAAAAACAAAGCAGTTTTCTTTATTGGTTCTTCAGCCAATAAGAGGAAATGATTCCTTGTTAGACAGGCTATGATGGTATATACCTTTTTTTGACCATCTGTCTTCTGGAGGATTCTGAGTTGCATTCCAAAGAAAGCATTTTAAGTCTTGTAATTCAATACTAAAGTGATCGCAACTTGTATATAATATATTGGGTTAATGTGTAGCATTGAAAATTAGATATAATTTTAAGTTGATCACACTTTAATTTTAAAAAATAATATCAATGAAAGTTTATACAGCAAATTAGATTCTTATTTGATAATTTCTACTCAAGTTATTCATTGACTAATGACATTTGTCACAGTGTGCCAGTAGTCTTAATTAATTCTGCATGTTTTATTTTCATTGTAATTTAAGCAATCTTATGCTTTTAGATTTCGTCAGAGGTGTATCTTTTTAGCCATATTAAAGGGAAAAAACACCAGCAAGCTGTGAGAGAGAATAGCAGTATCCAAGGGCGAGAACTTTCAGATGAAGAAGTGGTGAGCTTCACTTTTGCTCTTTTATAGATATTTATTTAGTTATAATATATGCAGAACTCTTATTATGAAAAAATTGTTTTACAGATAAAAAGAGCAAGGGCTGTATCAGGAGCAACATATCTGACCTTTTATCAACTTCACAGGGAAAATATCCGTGTCAACAGTATCCATAACACAAAACTAAATACCATGAGGTCAGATACGGCCCCCATGCTCTCATACCTCTTTCTATTCATCTCAACACCAATATTATTGGTTTAGTGGGTCCAAAATCCAATGTTATGGCTTACAGACCATACCGAACCATATTGGGGAAATGAAAAGGTTGTAATTCAGATTGATATCAGAATACATCCATCAATACAGCTCTGGGAGTATGGACATAGGCGCCATAGTCTCAAGACTCTAAGTGTTCTCAAGTTTTCTATCCTGCCAGTATTGGTTTTCCTCGAGTAGTCCAACAAAGTTCTCAGTTCTGCCAATCTTGGCTTCCCTCCACCCCACCCCAAAGTCTCACATCACCATCTCACATCCGGTCTCCAGTTTGGCCATGGCTGCTGCTGTTATCTTGAACTGTGCCCTATATTTTACACTGTTGGGGGAGATCTCTCTCTTCTTTTGGCACAGGAGAAGATGCTCTTGAGTTTATGGGCAAGACTATCCAATCCCCTTGCAGGTGGTTGAAACTGGCCAATTTCCCAATGGAATGGTAGATAGCAAATCCCTTTGTGAATAGGCCAACACACCTCCTTCCCATAGTCATACCCATTGCATAGCAACATCAAATCAGGGCAAGAGATGTCATATTGAAAGATGAACTCCTTATACATATTTATATGATTATTTAAAATAATGTTTAGTATTTAATAACTACCATAATGAAATATACAATTATATCATTAGTTTACGTTTTAGTTAATAAGGGTGCTCTGGTGAGCTTGATTTTAGGGAATTGTACTGATAATACAAAGGATGTACCTCCTTTGGGGTTTGAATTCACCAGTGACTCTGTGGGAAAAAGATGAACATTATTCTGTGAAATGAGTTTGGTTCTGACTTGATGACAATAAGATATAGATAAGAATACTGTTATTCATATAATTTCAGTGCAAAAGAGATTTATTTGGGTATTTTAATAATACAAGGAAAATTTTGCTCAGTGATACTTGGAAGATTTTTTGGAAGACAGCTAACAATGTAAATTTCATTTAACAGATACTTTTGTATTAGTAAGCTGTTTAGAAATTTTTTAAACTTGTTAATCTATTGTATTGGCATAAATAATATTTATTCAGCTGTTAATTGAGGCTTGAATGACTGGTGAAATAATATGCATATTGTATTTGTAAATAGTAGCAACTTCCTAAAACTAAACAAGGACAAGAATTTCTTGTTTTTCAGAATCTCTTCAGATTCTTCATTAAATACTCAGGAAAGATTATTGTGGGTTCACTGAGGAAAGTACCAGTGGATAATTTTAAACATATGTTTAACTTGTCTAGAAGTAACATTCAAATATCAAAATATATATCTGAGTTTTTACATTAGTATACACACACAAGACAGTACTGAGAACAAGACACAGATTATTTCTCGTACCCCAGATGGCTCCCTCATGTCTCCTTGCAGACGTGTTCCCCAAAGGTAGCTACTTTGTGGAGTTCTAGCACCATCAGTTAATCTTGCCTATTTTTGAATTTCATATAAATAGTTCTGTACAGTGTGTACCTTTTTAATGTCTGGCTTCTTTATTCATCTTTAAGTCTGTGAGTTTGACCCCTGTTGTTTTCATGAAGCTATAGTTATTCTTTTTCATTGCTTTTTGTTAGAGTCCTTCAGTGACTGTGAAGGCAACTCATCTGTAGTTGAATAGAATTGGGTTTATTGACTTGTTGCAAGATACAAAAAAAAATTTTAATGGAGAGCTGTAGGGACTTTCAGCACGAATATGCTAGAAAGCACTTGTTCTAGGATTTGTGCTCATACTAGGTGATCAACACAGTTCAAGGATGTAGAACTTGGCTCTGTATTGGGTGCTGTCAGAGAAGGTCTTGGTTGATTCTCATATGGAATCTGTATTTATGTGTGTCTTTGTGTGTCTTTGTTGCTCAGAAATGGTTACCTTTACAGTCTGTTACTTTATACTATATTATAGAAAGTTATTCCATTAAATTATATTACAGACATAGAGGGTAGGATTCTAACACATAGGGGATGGTGAGTGGGCACCACACAATCCAGTATGTGTAACATAGGGGAAACTGAGTGATTCTTAATAAATTTTGTCTTTTCCTCAAATTTTATTTTCTTTTACATTTCTAAACTCCAAATTCTGTCTTACCCGCCCAGTAAGACTTCCATTTTCAGACTTGAACTCATGTAAAAAATTGACCTACATAATTAAGGAAAAAGCAAGGCTGAATATGGAGCTCACATATTCTTCCTCCTTTTCAGAGATTATAGAGTCTTAATCATTCTTTTTTTTTTAAATCATTCTTTAATTCCTTCTAGTAGGTGCTTTGTGTATTTTGTGCAGCTTTCGGAGTTGGAAAGGGGCCTTATTGGCATGGTGGTAAAAGTGGTCCCTCCTTTTAATCAGAACTGGCTTTGACAAGCACTGTGGCAACTGGACAATTAAAACAGACTTACAAGGGGGTGGGGAAAGAAGAACAAACTGGGGAGGAGGGTAGAGAAAAGAGTGCAACAATGAATGAATGAAAACCCAAAATCTCTGTAAATGTTCATTAAAATTAATAAAATTTAATAATAATAAAAAGTGGTCCCGCCTAACAAGGTCAATGTTTCAGCTGAATTTTGAGAGAAAGATGCAGCAGTCCACTTCCACCACAGTTTCCTACCTTGGAAGCCCTATAGGGCTATCCTCTTTTTTCCTGATAGACTTACTATGAATTAGAATTAATTTAAGGGCCGTAGGTTCAGAGTTGGAAGATTAGGGCAATATAAGCTATTTTACTGTAGCTGAAGTCATATGTTTCCCAATGTTTTGTTCCTGCGTAGTCATTGTTTGACATAATGGTTAGCTCTTAGGAAGGTATTAATAAATGTTCATTATGTTGAGTTCTGTTGAATTGAAAAGCTACACAGAATGACTTGAAGATAGATGAGCTTCTAAATTTCTACTTTGTAAATACCAGATAATGCTAATAGAGGTGAAAATGAAAATAGAACTATCTAACTTGCATAAATTTCCCCCTTTGACTGAAATTGTATAGTTATTTTTAAAGATATAGTGGTATGGATTTCTTTGATTGGAATCATTCATATCATTGTCCCCACTCTCTTGCTATTTAGAAGTCACATGTATTTCTGTTCCTTTTAAAAGAACTCATAAATTGTCTCAATTAATTGTAATATATTTCTATTACAAAGTAAATTGTCCCATATATAATTTGTATCAATAAATAAATTAATAAGTTAACTATGTTGTTGTTGTTGTTGTTATGTGCCGTCGAGTCGATTGCGACTCATACCGACCCTATGTACAACAGCCCTAAACTCCGCTCTGTCCTGTGCCAATCGCACTGTCTCTGACACTCTCATCCCAATTATCCCAGTCACTGAATCAATCCACCTCATAGAGGGCCTTCCTCTCCTGCGCTATCCCTCCACGCTCCCAAGCATGATGTCCCTCTCCAAGGACCAGTCTCTCCTCACAACATGTCCAAAGTATGTTAGACGGAGCCTCAGAATCCTTGCCTCCAAGGAGTCGCTTGGTTTAATCCTTTCCAGGATGAATCTGTTTGTTTTCCTAGCAGTCCATGGTATTCTCAATATTCTTCTCCAGCACCGCAGCTCAAAGGCATCAATTCTCTTTCTATCCTCCTTGGTCATTGTCCAACTCTCTGATGCATTACAAGCGATTGGGAAGACCAAAGCCTGTATCAGACGCACCTTAGTCTCCAGAGAGACACCACTGCTCTTCAGCACTTTGGAGAGGTCCCTAACAGCAAACTTTCCCATGGCAGTGCACCTTTTAATTTCCTGGCTACTGGTGCCAAGACTGTAGACTACAGAGCCAAGCAAACTAAAGCTGTGTACAATCTCAATCTCTTCACCATCCATCCTGATGCTACCAGTTGGTCCAGTGGTGAGAATCTTTGTCTTCTTGACATTGAGCCTCAATCCATATTGTAGGCTTCAGTCCTTGACACTCTGCAGCAGGCGCTTCAGGTTCTCTTCAGTTTCAGCAAGCAGGGTAGTGTCATCTGCATAACGCAGGTTGTTGATAAATCGTCCACCAATCCTGACCCCACATTTCTCCTCATAGAGCCCAGCCTCCCGGATAATCTGTTCTGCATATAGGTTGAAAAGGTATGGAGATAGGATGCATCCCTGGCGTACGCCCTTCCCAATTTTGAACCATGCAGTGTTCCCTTGCTCTGTTCTGACGACTGCCTCCTGGTCCAAGTATAAGTTTCACATTAGAACGGTCAAGTGTTCTGGGATTCCCATTCTTCTCAGAATCAGCCATAGTTTGCTATGATCTACACAGTCAGATGCCTTTGCATAGTCAATGAAACACAGATAGACATTCCTCTGGTATTCCCTGCTTTCAGCCAAGATCCATCTAACATCAGCTACAATATCTCTAGTACCGCGACCCCTTCTATATACAAAGAGTTAACTATATAATTTATAAAAATTATTTAGATTATTTCTAGAACACTGCTATTATATAACAATTATAAATTCTATTTAAAGGATAAAAGTAAGGAAATGGTATTGAACTCAAATGGTTTTGGAGAAAATATATAGTTCCTTTGTTGGGAATTGTTGTGGGGGTTTTTTGTAGCTATCATTAGAGCCTGATGTTTAATTCTTGTAGTTGAGGTTTGATAGATGTGCTTATTTGGTGTACTGTTTCAGTTTAAAGGGATTAAATTTTCTTTAAGTTCTTGCTTAATTCATGTAGTTATTCTTGGGTACAGCTATTCTTTCTGAAAACAAGTGTGCAGTATAGTAGGTGAGTTATGTGATACAGAAGGACAATTTTATACTTATTCCCTTTAAAGTTTCATTTTTAATCAGTGAAGGTATCTATGGGAAACATACTTGTTCTACTTAAAGTTATTACTTGTCATCTGTGATGTCTTTATATTTTATACAGTATGCATGTGACCCTTCTTCTTTGACTTATAACATTTTATTTATGCCACCTCTGACCTAATAAAATTGTATCTTTGACCTTATACACTTGACATCTCAGATAACTTACTCTTGATCTTTGGCACATTTTGTTTTAAGCCTGTTAAACATAATAGGTGGCTGCTCAGCAAACAAGCTTTATTGTTTTGTCTTTTTATTATAGTTTACTAGCAAATTTTTCTTAGTTTCCACATGTTCCTTAAGACAAAAAAGAGACCAGTTACATGCCAGATGCTTTCCCTTTTCCATCATTTTTATATATGTATGTTAAAAGTATGTAATTTCTTAAAGTCAGAAGTTGGTGCAGCTTTTAGATACATTTGAAATTTAATATTTATATGAATTATTAGAGAATTTATTGAAAACACTTAATCTTACACTATTAAAGAAGCCAGTGGTAGTTTTCCCATGGTTTATTCAAACTACATACATAGAGTACATTTAGTAATTGACATGGAAAATGAATTTTTTTAAAAATTCCCTCTCTATTTTTAGATCCCTATATTTATGTACGGGATTCTTTGACTTTACAAAGCATGTACATGATATAATCTCTATATTTAAACTGTGTGGGGGAAAAGTTTCCATTTAATACTTGACAAACCTGGGAAAGATCTTAATAAATAATCTTAACTATAATTTAGTGGGTGTTTGAAACCAAAATTTGGTTTTATAAAATCCAAAGTTGTGTTTCTCCCAAGAAAAAATATGCTAATTAGGTGATTGAAGAAAAAAAAATAGAATTTTTGAATTGGTAAAGATATTATTGTATTTCATGAAAGTATTTATAAGCTGTCTCTGTCCAGGATCCCTACCATTGAGGTGGAAAGATGGCTTCTAGAATTGCTAACAGCCTGGAAAATAATAATCATTTATGAAATCATTTATTTCCTTACTTTGCTTCCCTATATTTATCATAGCAGAATTATTACTCTGTCCATACCAGGAAAACATCTTGTTTGCTTTCCTGTCAATAACAACTCAAGTCAAATTAACAAACTAGAAGTCAACTACAGTAAGTAATTTGTTTTCCCCCTAAATAAGGATTAATTAACCCCCTAAGTAGGGTTAATATGTTTTAAGTCCATTTCTGGGAGCAGTTATGTGTAATGATTATACAACTTGATCATGAAATATGTTGAATTGGTCAGTGTTGAGTTAGGTGTGCTTTTGTAAACAATTTTTTAAAAAACCAAAAGAAAATATATTTTATGTCCTTTTAAAAGATTATTTAAAGGCATCTTACCCTTTCCTAAAGAATATAGCTTTCCTAGGCACCATTTCCTCTTTAATTATCTAAGACTCACATCTAACACCATACGCAAAAACCAACACAAAGTGAGTCAAGGACTTAGGAATAAAACCAAGGACTATCAACTTTATCAGAGAAAAACTTGGAAGAACTCTAGAAGCCCCAATCCACAACATGAACAGTCTCCCAAGCATCCTGAAAAATCGACAACCAGGAGAGAATAAAATAGATGAATGAGACCTTCTAATAATAAAATTCTATGCTTATGAAGAAACTTCTCCACCAGGGTAAAAAGGAAAGCCGTAGATTGGGGGGGGAGGGGAGAAATGTGGTAATGACATGTCTGATAAAGGACTTATATCTAGAATTTATAGACTACTTCAGCACCTCAACAAGATAAACAACTCAAATTGCAAAATGGGCACAGGATATGAACAGACACTTCATCAAGGAAGGTATTCAGATGGTGAACAGACACATGAAGAAATGTTCAAAATTTCTAGCTCTTAAGAGAGATGCAAATCAAAACAACTATGAGATATACTCTCACCACAGTAACAATAGCAGAATTTGACAGAACAGCAAGCAACAAATATTGGCAAGGTTGTGGAAAAACTGGAAGTCTTTTTCACTGTTGGTAGGAATGTAAAATGGTGCAGCCACTATGGAATGCTGTATGGTGCATTCTCAAAAAGCTGGAAATAGAAGTACCATTCGACCCAGCAATTCCACTACCGAGAATAAACCCTAAAGAAACCAGAGCTGACACCGAAGCAGACATATGCACACCTATGTTTATTGCTGCTTTGTTCACAATAGCAAAGAGATGGAAGCAAACCAAGTGCCCATCAGCAAATGAATAGATAGAGAAACTGTGATATGTTCACAAAATGGAGTACTACACAGCACTGAAAAACAAGGAACTCATAAAATATTATACAAAACGGGTGACCCTGGAGGACATTATGCTGAGTGAAATATCTCGGTCACAAAAGAACAAATACTGCATAATGCCATTGTTACACAACAGGACTAACACAAGGATTGGGGGGAAACTAAGAAGAGATAAATAATGAACACTGCATTGAAACAGATGAGGGAAAGAACTATTTAAAAGAAATATATAATTAGGTATTATTTGCAAGACTGTAGTCTAGAGTAAGAGGTGCATAGCAAAGTGGACTGAGGAGTGGGGGAGGGAGGAAATTATGCAACAATGAAAGAATCTTTTTAAAGAGAAAAGCAAATTGGGTGACGGGTAGGGGGGGAAATCCACAGCAATGAATGAAAGGGAATCTAAGTTTTCTGTAAACTTTGTTAAAGTGTTAATAAAAAGAAGAAAGTTTTTTTTTTAATTCGTGTGTGTATTGTGTGTGCATGCACACGTGTTTATGTATTCATTATATAGTATATACACATAGCTGACTGCTAATTCATGCTTTTATAGTTTTTTTTTTATGCAGATAGCATATGCTTCCTACTGGCAGGTATTTTCAGAAAAGCATTATACTAAATTTAAGTGTGTTTACAAAAATGTCTTCCAGAGGAGAGTGGTTGGCAAACAATGTGAATTTTTATTGTTTGTCTAATTTATTCTTTGTTCATTTTTCCTTCCATTAGATGGACAATATTATAGATTTCGTTTTGTCTGATTAGCTGTAACTTACTGATTTGTTGCTAGGGTTTCTCATATACAACCTTAAATTATGTTCAAGCAAACTTTTGTATGAAACTTTATAGTTGTTGCTATATGCCATTGAGTTGACTACAACTCATAGTGATACTAAAACAACAGCTCTGAACCTTGTCCCATCTTGTTTTTTGGGCATTCCTTGAGATATCCAATAGTCTTCTCCAACACCACAACTCAAAGGCATTGATTCTTCTGTCATCCTCAATCATTGTCCATATTTCAGATGTGATGTTGAATCAACTAAGACAAACTCAATGAACAATGACTCTAAACTTTGTCTTATCCTGAGCCAACCTTACCATCTCTGACATGCCTGACCCCATTACCACAATCACTGTCCAGCCATCTCATCCAGGATCTTCCTTTTCTGTGCTGACCCTCTGCCCTTCCAAGCATAATGTCCTTCTCCAAGGACTGGTCCCTCTTGGTAACATGCCCAAAATATATGAGATGGAGTTTCAAAATTCTTGCCTCCATGGAACAACCTAATTTTACCCTCTCCAGGACAAACCTGTTGTTCTCTTGGCAGTCCATAGTATGTTTGATACTCTTCTCCAGCACCACAACTAAAAGGCATTGATTGTTCTGTCATTCTTGTTCATTGTCCAGCTCTCAGTTACATAGCAGGCAGGGGAGAATGTGGCTTAGATCAAGCGCACTTTAGTCTCTAGACTGACGTCATTGTTCTACAGCCCTTAGGAGGGGTCTTTGACAGCACATTTTCCTCAATAAAACTAATCTTTTGATTTCCTGACTGCTGGTACCAAGAGTGTTGATTGTGGAGCTGAGCAAGAAGAAATAAGTAACAATTTCACTCTTCTCCATCATGATACTACCTTTTGGGCTGCTGGTGACAATCTTTGTTTTCTTGATGTTGACCTTCAATCCATATTGAGGGCTGCAGTCCTTGACCCTCTGCAGCAAACGTTTCTAGTCCTCCTTAGTTTCAGTGAGCAAGGTTGTATCATCTGCATAAATCTTGTTGATAAATCTTTCTCTGATCCTGACGCCACATTCTTCTTCATAAAATCCATCGTCCTGGATGATCTGTTCAATATAAATATTGAAAAGGTATGGAGAAAGGATACATCCTTGATACACTGCTTTCTTGATTTTGATCCATGCAGTGTTCCCTTACTCTGTTCAGACAAAATCTTTCCTGACTTAGGTATAGATTTCACATGAGCACAATTAAATATTCTGAATTCCCAGTGTTCTTAATGTTAGCCACATTTTTTTATGATCCAAACAGTCAAATGCCTATGAATAGTCAATAAACACATATAAACCTCCTTTTGGTACTCTTTGCTTTCAACAAAGATCCATCTCACATCAGCAATGATAACCTTACTGCCTTGGTCTCTTTAAAACCCAGCTTGTATTTCTGGCAGTTCTCTATCAAGAACTCTTACTACTGTTCTAGTTATTTATGGATAACAGTAGAACTCTAGATTTTTCTAATTGTTTATCATGTGATACTGTTCTAGAATTTCTTTATCTACCTAGTTTAGATGTGGCGTGAAGGTCTGAGCACAGAAAGAGGCTCTAGAAAATTCAGAATATTGACAAGAATATCATTAAAATTGATGTTGTATAGGCTCTGAGTCTGAAAAGTGAGAGAATTTGCTGGGCAGTAAGTAGATTTTTAAAAAGTGGAGTCTGTGGGTGAAAGTGCATTTTGTTCAAAGTCTTAAAAGAACTGTTACAGATATTAGTATAACACCATTAAACCTTAGTGCTTATGTGATGTTTTTGCATAATTTTCCTATGAAGAATAAAACATCAGCACGTTATATGTTAAACTAATGTGTCAAATGTGATAATGGTTACCCATGGTGAACAGTGTTTGGTGGAGCTCCCAGGTTAGAAAAGGCTTGGAAGCAAGAGTGACATCCACTTCTGAAATAGCTTGCCTCTGGAAACTGTATGAACTTACAGAAACAGTGAAAGTTATACAGATGTTCAGGTCTTTCATTCCTTAGGGTCACTATGAGTCATCTATGACTCGATGGCACTTAATAACAATAACAACAATGCAGTATATGTTTGTAAATCTTTAAAATTGGAGAATGTTGCTTCAGTGATGTTAAGATTGATGTGAAGTTATTGATTTCACAAACCTTTCTCACCTAGGGCCATCAACGCCATTCAAAACCAGTAATTTCTGCCTCTAGCTTGCACTTTATTTTCCCTTTGATTTTGGATTAACATGGTAATGTTATTTTTGACAAATAGTAGTGTTATTCTTACTGTAATATTATGAAATTATTTCTAAGAATAAAGCTTGATAGAAATCCAGGCTGCAGCATTTGAAATCTGAGAATCCTGAGAAATCACCCTCTATTACAAGACTTGGCTCTATGTAACAGAACCATTTTCTGTTGCAGTGTTGAGTGCAAGCCCATGATAAATTAAGCTTGTTGAACTCTGAGCTTCTCTTTAAGTCATCTGTTAAACCTCAGATTAGATCAGAAAGGCACATCAGAATGTACAAAAGAAGACTTTACTACATCATCTCCACCAGAAAACGGATGGGGTATTTGTAATTGTCACTGAATGGCAGGGGGACAGATGGCAGACTGTCATCAGAAGATGGCTTTTTCTCTTTTGCATGGTGTCTGTTTCACAGTATTTCATTATGTCCGTTTTCTCATCTGTCACTTTAAACAATATAATACATAGATTGAAACTGATAAAATCATAAGTCTATCTCACACCTGTAAGAAGGAATCTTGGCAAAGTTGAATCTTTTTGATAATTAAAATATTGTATCTGGTATAAAATGGATTGACACAGTGGCTTAACAGTGGGCTTAAAGTGGGTCTGAGATGGCAAAGATGGCACAGAATAGGGCAGATTTCAAATCCATTACTTATAGGGTCATTCTGAGTTGCAGTTGACTTGACAGTACATAGTATATTGGTATAAAAATTTTCATTATTGTATATTTACATTTAAATTGTCATTTTATATTTACAAAATGATGCTGTCAGAAGGGACATTGTTTTGGTTAAAGGCAATTGCATTTTCTGAATTTACTGCTAGGCAGTATTTAAAATTGTATTAAAATATATTAATACTATAAAATTTTTATTTTATTTTTACAAATATTTCTCAAACCCCACTGGTGGGTTGTGTACTGAGCCAGGTGCCAGGGAAACAACGGTAATAATCATTTTTATCTTAGGGTCTGTGTAAAATTCTGATAATTAACAAAATTATACATAGCTCTTTAAGGTAAAAAAAATCAACTCATTTTCTTGGCATTTGAACAGACCCATAGCTGACTCTCCTGTGGATTTTCAGAGGAAAACGTAGGAGGAGATTGCTCATCCTTCTGTCACAGAGTCACTGGTGAATTGGAACCTCCAGAGACTTAGGCTGCCTTTGCAAACCCCTTAGTGCATAGTAACTATTGAGGTAAAACTAGTTAACTCAGCAATAAAATTTATTTCCTTCATTGTGCTTTATCTGTAATTATGGTATACAAAATACATGGTAAAATGTTGTAAAGAAATGCTTATCTTTTTAAATTGAATACTCCTTTATTTCTTTCCTTCTCTTAGCAACTTCTCCCTTCCACCATTTAAAAAATATTTGTAATATATAATAATTACATTATGTTTCATTCATGTACATTGTTTTATAGTCTTTCATTTACATTGGTTCATAAAATCATTCATAGACATTCTATTTTACATTTTTTAAATTAATTTTAATGAAAGTTTACAGAGACTTAGGGTTTCCAGTCATTCATTGTTTCACTTTTCTTCCTGCCTGCCCTCTCCCCCCAATTCACTCTTCTCCTTGAAAAGAAAAAGAAAAACTCTTTTCGTTGTTATGCAGTCCTTTCCCCCAAGTTCATTCCACTATGCAGCCTTCACTCTGGACTTCTGAGATGACAAGAATACCTAATCATATATCCCTTTTAAACAGTTCTCTCCCTCATCTGTTTCAATGAAATATACACCATTCCTCCCCTCCTTTTCTGTCTTCCCTCAACCCCGATGTCAGTCCTGTTTTAAAACAGTGGCCCTATGCAATATTTGTCCTTTTGTGACTGAGATATTTCACTCAGCATAATGTCCTCCAGGGTCATACATTTTGCATAATATTTCACGAGTTCCTTGTTTGTCAACGCTGCATAGTATTCCACTGTGTGAATATATCAGAGCTTCTCTATCCATTCGTTTGTTGATAGGCACTTGAGTTGTTTCCAGCTCTTTGCTATTGTGAACAAAGCTGCAATAAACATGGGTGTGCATATATCTCCTTGGGTGGTAGTTATCATTTCTTTAGGGTAAATTCCCAAAGTAGAATTGCTGGGTCAAATGGTATTTCTATTTGCAACTTTTTGAGAAAGCACCATACAGCCTTCCATAGGGTTGCACCATTTTACACTCCCACCAACAGTGAATAAGGTTTCCAGTTTCTCCACAACCTCACCAGCATTTGATCTTTTCTGTTCTGTTAAATCTTGCCATTGTTACTGGGGTGAGATATCTCATAGTTGTTTTGATTTGCATCTCTCTTAGAGCTAGGAATTTTGAACATTTCTTTATGTGTTTGTTTGCCATCTTATTTTACATTATGTTTTAAGTTGATTTGCTTACAAAGTTTATATACATTGTGCTTCACACTATCCTTCATTCACATTGTTTCATTCAATCATTCTCATACATTTTATCTTATAAAATCAATCACCATTGGGCCTTGCCCATCATTACTCTGTCTTTTCACCTGGATTCTTCTCATTTGCTTCCCCACCTCTTTCTACCCACCAAACTGTGCAGGCCTGTGTTTTCCTTCCTACTATCTTCACCCCCCTTGAGTTCCTGTACATGGTTTACTAGTTATCCTTCTGTTTTTACAATAATGGTCTTATGCAGTATTCGTCCTATGAAACCAAGTTAGTTCACTCAGCCTGATGCTCTCTAGCTTCTCCTAAGTTACGTAGTATTTTTCAAAATCATTGCTCCTACATGCTGCATAGTATTCCATTGTGTGAATGTACCAGTTTCTCAGTCCATTCAGTTGTGGTTGGACATTTGGGCTGCTGCCATGTTCTTGATATCCTTACACCATATTTATTCTCTTTCCCTTCTTTCCTTTCTAGATATTTTCCTGCCTTTTACTTTCTTCCTCACTTTTTAACCATAATCATCATCCAGAGCAACAAAGAAAGGAAATTAAAAGATCCATTTTCCTACCCATCTCCTCTTCCTAGATTTTATATACAGCAATGGACTGCTAGGAGAACAAACGGGTTCATCCTAGAGAGGGTGAGACCAGGCTGCCCCTTGGATGCAAGGATTCTGAAGCTTCGTCTGACATACTTTGAACATGTTGAAAGGAGGGACCAGTCCTTGGAGATTGACGTCATGCTTGGGAGGGTGGAGAGACAGTGCAGGAGAGAAAGACCTCTGTGAGATGGATTGATTCAGTAACTGGGGCAATGGGGGTAGATGTGTCAGAGACAATGAGATTGGCACAGGATAGAGCAGGGTTTAGAGTTGTTGTACATAGGGTTGTTATGAGTCACAGGTGACTTGACGACACATAACAACAACAGGAAGAGCATCAATGACAGAGTATTGTAAATATTTCCCATTTATTGTATTATATTTTATTACAAGGTATGCTTTAAATAGTAGGATATTTTTAAGAACTTAGGAAAACAAGTATTTGAGTTTTGAACAGAATAATTTTATTGAATTTTAGATTACAGATTTGAGAAAGTACAGAAGTGAGTTGAGATAAATTTTTTTTCTCAACAAAATGTGAAAATCTGTGTTAATTTCTTAATACTAGCAATTTGGCACCCACCTTACTCTTGAGAATACATTTTTCCCCCTCTGAAGAAATATGACTCTATAGCATCACATCATTTTTCTAAAAAAGAAATTTTCTTTTTCAAATCAAAAGATGTTTTCCCTATCTGCAGAAGAATTAAACAAGATCCCCACCTCACTCCATATACAAAAACCAACTCAAGGTGGATCATGGA
>NW_006399816.1:4201960-4205549 GCF_000299155.1 Elephantulus edwardii | reverse complement strand
TTAAAAAAAAAAAAAGATGTTTTCCACAGGAGACCTATGTAAATTTAATTAATAAGAATAACATTGTTGGACATTCACTGTCCTTTATAATAATATTTTAAAATAATGGAAAACAGAGGATTTTCTTTGATATACCATATAAATTGTGGGTTTTGCTTGTTGGTTTTTTGGTGCGGTTTGTTTTTTTTTTTTGAGACAGCTTCAAGACATCTAAACAGGACAGTTTTGATTTTTTTTTTTAATTTTTTACAATAAGGCCCCAGGGATTGATGGTATGCCAATTGACATATTTTAGCTAACAGATGTTTCCCTAGATGTGCTCACCAAGTTGTGTCAAGAAATTTGGAGGACAACCACTTAGCCAACTTACTGGAGGATATCTATATTCGTTTACATTCCAAAGACAGGTGCTCTAACAGAGTGTGGAAATTATTGAACAATATCAGTAATACCACATACAAGCAAGATTCTGCTGAAGAGTATCCAAAAATGACTAGAACAGCACATGAACAGAGAACTGCCAGAAGTGCAGGCTGGGTTTGGAAGAGGTTGTGATACAAGGGATATTGTAGCTAATGTTAGATGGATCTTGGCTGAAAGCAGAGAGTACCAGAGGAATGTCTATCTGTGTTTCATTGGTTATGCAAAGGCGTTTGACTATGTGGATCACAACAAACTGTGGCTAACTCTCAGAAGAATGGAAATCCCAGAACATTTGATCATGCTAATGCAAAACCTTTACTTGGACCAGAAGGCAATCATTAGAACATAGCAAGGAAACACTGCATAATTCAAAATTGGAAGAGTGTATACGAGGGATGTGTCCTTTCTCCATACCTTTTCAATCTATATGCAGAACAGATTATCTGGGAGGCTGGGCTCTATGAGAAGGAATGTGGCATCAGGACTGAAGGAAGATTGATCAACAATCTGCGTTATGCAGATGACACAACCCTGCTTGCTGAAACTGAGGAGGACTTGAAGCACTTACTCAATATGGACTGAGGCTCAATATAACAAAAACAAAGATTCTCACCACTGAGCCAGTTGGCAGCATCATGATGGACAGTGAACAGATTGAGACTGTTAACAGCTTTAGTTTGCTTGGCTCCACAGTCAACACTCTTGGCACCAGCAGCCAGGAAATAAAAAGACTTATTGTGATGGGAAAATCTGCTGTTAGAGACCTCTCCAAAGTACTGAAGAGCGGTGATGTCACTCTGGAGACTAAGGTTCGCCTGATACAGGCCATGGTCTTTGCAGTCACTTACTATGCATCAGAGAGTTGGACAATGACTAGGGAGGACAGAAGGAGAATTGATACCTTTGAGCTGTGGTGTTGGAGAAGAGTGTTATATATACCATAGACTGTTAAGAGAACCAACAGGTTCATCCTAGAGAAGGTTAAACAAGGCTGCTCCTTGGAGGCAAAGATTCTGAAGCTTCATCTGACATATTTTGGACATGTTGCAAGGAGCAACCAATCCTTGGAGAGAGACACCATGCTTGGGTGGGTGGAGGGAAAACCGTCTATGAGGTGGAAGGATTCAGTGATGGGTAATCCGGGTAGGTGTGTCAGAGACAGTGAGATTGGCCCAGGATTGAGCAGGGTTTAGGGCTGTTGTGCATAGGGTCGCTATGAGTTGCAGAGAAATTGACGGCACATACCAACAGCAACAGTTCTGGAATTTTTACATTGTTTCCCAAGGATCATGAACCTGTCTATTTAATTTTTTCATGTCTCTTTTTACAAATAAGGAAATGTGAGAACCTTTTGGGAAAATCTGATAGAATATTAAGGTCTTAAAACCCAGTGTGAATTTGACTTGACAGTACATTACAGCAACAACAACATAGTAAAGGGTATAAACTTTCAAGATATCATGTCTGCATATTTATTAGTTTCCTTATATGTGTTATTAGTACTCCATATTGTAGCTGTGATGTTTAAATAGTAATTGATAGCTGTAACTTAAAAACTAGATTTTCAATGTTTGTATATGGAATTAACCATCATTATGAAACAAGAACAAGCCTCAGTGAGACACAAGAGCCACCATAGTGGACTCAGCTGTACCATGATTGTGAATGAAGGTGGCGCTGGACTGGATAGTATTTCTCTCTGCGCTACGTGCATTGTCCCCAAGAGCTGAACAGATTCAGTGGCAGCTAACAATACAAGTTAACTGCTGGAATTGCTCCATTTATTGTTAAAATGTTAGGGAAGGGAAGAAACTTGAAAATAATTAGTAGAAAGGACTGTGAAATTAAGACTGTTAGGAAATGGACCAGTGCTACCTGAGTTACCTCATTAAGGTTAACTGGCCAGGTGGGTAAGTCTGAAGTCATTACAGATAACCAAGACATTTGGATAATGTCTAGATCTTCTGGGGAAAATGCAAAATTTTAGAGGTTGTCTTTGGAAAAGAGCTCAATTCCTTGTGTAAAGTTCATTGTAAACCATACAAAAGCTTTCACAATTTTAATGAAAATAGGACTTAATTTTCCTGTTTCACATCTAACAAGTCTTTTTCATCATTAAAAGGTGATAGAGGTCTCTTACAAAAAGCAAAAATAGTGAAAACCACAAGAAGCAACTACTTGAAAAATTGAAGTGTTTTTAAACAAACCCATACTCTTATTGAGGGCCAAATACAAATCAGTACCCAAGCAGAGAAATAAGATATTTTAGATAATAGATTATTATTGTTGTTATGTGCTGTCAAATTGAGTGTGACTCGTAACAACCCTGTGAACAACAGATTTGAACCCTGCCTTACTTATCCTGGACCGTCTTCACCATCTCTGACACACTTGAGCCCACTGTTACAGTCACTGGGTTAATCCATCTTGTTGATAGACTTCCTCTTTTCTGCTGACTCTCTGCCTTTTTAAGTATAATACTTTCTCTAAAGACGGGCCACTCCTAACAGCATGTCCAAGGTCTGTAAGACAGAGTTTCATCTTCTTTGACTCCAAAAGCACTCTGATTTTACTTTATGTGGGACAGAACTGTTTGTTCTTTTGCCATTCCATGGGGTATTCATTATTCTTCATCATCACAATATGGAGACATTGATTCTTCTGTCATCTTTAGCCATTGTCCATTTTTCAGATGTGTAACAATAATTTGAGATGACCATGACTTGGGCCAAGTGCACCTTAGCCTTTAAACTATTATCATTGCTCTTGGCAGATTTAAATACAGAAACAAATGACAGTGGATGATGACAAACTACTTAACGAGGACATATTTATCAAAAGTATTAAAAATATTTGTAGTCTGTGATCCAGGAATTTAATTTTTAATATTTGATCCCAGAGAAATAATTGACTGTCTTTAAACGTTTTCTTTAAAAATCAAACAAAATTTTCACTATCAGAATCTTTGATACATTTATTTATTATGTTAGAATATGAACATCACATGTCTAACAATAAAGCATTTAGTAAAACTAGGTATATTCATGAACTAGAATATCTTACAATTATTAGATTATGTTATAGAATGTGATTTAATTGTATGAATAAAAAGTACACTGTAAGATATGTTATATATGTCCCATTTTTATAAAATTGTATTTACAAA
>NW_006399816.1:4200990-4201723 GCF_000299155.1 Elephantulus edwardii | reverse complement strand
TGTGTGTGTGTGTACCATCAAATCAGATATGACTGGTACAGGAAGAGATTGCCCCTCTTTCTCCAGCAGAGCATCTGGTGGATTCGTACTGCATACCTCTGGGATTGCAATGCAGCTTCTTGCCACTAGGCCACCAGAGTTCTCCTTAGATGTGATTCTTGATCTAAATAGAGTGCACCTGTCTTTGTAGTGTCTACTCTTGTATATGTTGTTAGTTAAAGTAGAGCCAGCTTTGACTTAGAGCAACTCTGTGTATATAAAGATTGCTTGGTCTAGTGTTGTCTTCATAATTGTGTGTTTGAATCCATCATTTTGACCATTATGTCAGTTCATCTCATTGAAGGTTTCATTGTTTTCCCTGACCCTCCTTGTTACTGTCATGTCCTTTTCCTGAGGACATGACCAAAGTAATGAGCCAATGTCTCGCTGTCTTGCTTCTAAGAAGTATTCTCGTTGTATTTCTGCTGATACAGGTTGGCTTGGTGTTGTAGCACTCCACAGTACATTCAGTATTCTTTTTCACCAATACCACAATTTGAATGTAGCAATTCCTCTATCTTCATAAATGTTGTTGTTTGTTGTTATGTGCCATGGAGTCGTTTGCGACTCATAGCAACCCTATGTACAAAAGCCCTAAATGCCCTTCTATCCTGTGCCAACCTCACTGTCTCAAACACATTCATTTCCACCACTCCACTCACAGAATCAATCCATCTCATCGAGGGTCTTCCTC
>NW_006399816.1:4199775-4200475 GCF_000299155.1 Elephantulus edwardii | reverse complement strand
TGATTCTTCCACCAATCCTGATGCCACATTCCTCCTCGTACAGTCCAGCGTCTCGGATGATCTGTTCTGCATACAGATTGAAAAGGTATGGGGACAAACTCCATCCCTGATGGACCCCTTTCTTGATTTTGAACCATCCAGAGTCTCCCTGGTCTGTTCTGACGACTGCCTCTTGGTCCAAGTATAGGTTTTGCACTAGGACAATCAAATGTTCTGGAATTCTCATTCTTCTCAGAGTCAGCCATAGCCTGTTGTGATCCACACAGTCAAAAAGCCTTTGCATATTTAATGAAGCACAGATAGACATTCTTCTGGTATTCTCGGCTTTCTGCCAAGATCCATCTTACCTTAGCTATAATATCCCTAGTACCACAACCTCTTCTAAATCCAGCCTGCACATCTGGCAGTAGTTCTCTGTTGACATATTGTTCCAAACGGTTTTGGATAATTTTCAGCAGAATCTTGTTTGCATATGATACCAATGATATTGTTAGATAATTGCCACACTCTGTTGGGTCACCTTTCTTTGGAATGGGAACAAATATCGATCTCTTCCAGTCAGTTGGCTAGCTGGCTGTCCTCCAGATTTCCTGACACAACTTAGCACATCCAGGGCAGTGTCTATTTGTTGAAATAAATCAATTGGTATGCTGTCAACTCCCGAAGCCTTGTTTTTTTGCCAATTCCTTCATAGCAACTT
>NW_006399816.1:4185519-4199300 GCF_000299155.1 Elephantulus edwardii | reverse complement strand
ATATCCTCCCAGAGCTCATTTGGTCTATGCTCATTGGTGCTCAAGGCCTCAAACCTGTTCCTGAGATGGTTTTGAAATTCGAGTGGGACAGAGATGGTTTTGAAATTCGAGTGGGACAGGCTTAAGGTCAAATTTTGGTTCTGTGGACTTTACTTAATTTTCCTCAACTTCAGCTTAAATTTGCATATGAGTAGTTGGTGGTCTGTCCCACAATCAGAACCCGGTCTGGTTGTCACTGCTGATATTGAACTTCTCCAGCGAATCTTTCCACAAATATAATCTATTTGATTCCTGTGCACACCATCAGGTGAAATCCATGTGTATAGCCTGTTTTTATGTTTCTTATAAAAGGTATTTGCAATGAATAAATCATTGAATGTGCAGAACTCTATCATTCTATCTCCAGCGTCATTTCTCTCACCGAGCCCATATTTTCCAGCTGCTGATCCTTCTTCCCTGTTCCCAACTTTTGCATTCCAGTCACCCATTGTTATTAATGCATCTTGATTGCATGTTTGATCAATTTCTGACTGCAAAAGTTGGTAAAAATCTTCTATTTCCTCTTCTTTGGCTCTAGTTGTTGGTGCATATATTTGAATGATAGTGGTATTCACTGGACTTCCTTGCATGCGTATGGATATTATCCTGTCGCTCACCACATTGTAGTTCAGGAAAGATCTAGAAATGATTTTTTTAATTATGAAACCAACCCCATTTTTTCTTACCTTTTCATCCCCAGCATAGTAAATCATATAATCATCTGATTCAAAATGTCCCATGCCAAGCCATCTCATTTCACCAGTGCCTAGTATGTTAATATTTATGCATTCCATTTCTTTCTTAACAATGTCCAATTTTCCTACAGGCAATTGGTAAGACCATTGCTTGGGGCATGCATTTGTGTATACGTATGAGTTATGTTTGACACAATTACAAATGACATGTTTATACAACTGAGAATAATACAGTTGGCCCCTTCACAAAGTTGAAGATCATACCTTAGAAAGTTTCCTTTTTTAAATGGTAGAATAGAAACTGTACACCAGAAATTCTGCCTGCATGAGCGTAAAGGAAGAGGGAGTTTGGAATTGTGGAAAAGCTTAGTCGTGTGAAATGATTCAATTTGTGGTTTTTACTTTCACTTTGGTAAGATAGGCATAAAACCAGACCTCTTTGAGCCTTTGTTCAACATCTATAAAATGTAAACATGTGCCCACCTGTTTGATCTTGTTTTAAAGATTTTCAGAAATAATGTATGCAATTTACTTTTTTTTTTTTTAGCTAATCAAATACGTTTCCTAGAATGAAGTATAATTTCACTTATGGCTTGCTTAGTAATTTAGAAGTTTGGAATTAATGTTTTCTTTCTTTAACTTTGTTTGAAATTTGGGTAGTATTTCTTTCAATTTGCATTTGTTTCTTATATGTAGACTTATCACTTAAAATATTTTATTTAGATAGTGTCTAAAAGTATTGTTGTACTTAGATGTTGGGATGATTCTGACTCACTGTCACCTTATGTGACACGGTAGAACTCTCTACAGTTTTCTAGGCTTTAATGTTGGTTGAAAGCAGAGAATATCAGAAAGATGTTTATTTTACTGACTATGAAAAACATTTGACTGTGAATCATAACAAATTACGGCTAACTCAGTAGCAACAGTTTTGAAAAATTTTATATAACCTGGGAGGAGCTAGAGAACATTAGGAGAGTGAACTAACTCATGCTCATAAGGACAAATATACCTAAGACTGTTACTGGAAAAACAGAAGGCTGGAAAGCCACAGACTGGGAAAACATATTTGGTGATGATATGACTGATAAGGGACTTATACCTAGAATTTATAGAATACTCGAGCACCACAACAAGGAAAGGTAAACAACCCAATCACAAAATGGGCACAGGATATGAACAGATACCTCACCAAAGAAGATATTCAGATGGTCAACAAGCACATGAAGAAATGTTCAAAATCCCTAGCTTTAAGAGAGATGCAAATCAAAACAACGATGAGATATCACCCCACCCCAGTAAGAATAGCAAAATTTAACAGAACAGCAAGCAACAAATGCTGGCGAGGTTGTGGAGAAACTGGAACTCTTACTCACTGCTTGTGGGAGTGTAAAATGGTGAAGCCACTCTGGAAGGCATTATGGTGCTTTCTCAAAAAGTTGGAAATAGAAGTACCATTTGACCCAGCAGTTCCACTTTTGGGAATATACCCTAAAGAAATCAGAACTGCCTCCTAGAGAGATATATTCACAGCTATGTTTATTGCCTCTTTGTTCACAGTAGCAAATAGATGGAAACAACTCAAATGCCCATCAACAAATGAATGGATAGAAAAGCTGTTGTATATTCCCATAATGGAATGCTAGAGAAGATGTGGTATTTTCACACAATGGAATGCTATGCAGCTCTGAAAAACAAGGAACTCATGAAATATTATACCGAATGGATGATCCTGAAGGACTTTAAGCTGAGTCACAAAAAGACAAATACTGCATAATGTCACTGTTATAAAACAGGACTGACATTGGGGTTGGAGAGAAACTATGAAAAGAGGGGATTAATTATGTACACTGCATTGAAGCAGAGGAGGAAAAGAGCTGTTTAAAGGAATATGTGATTAGGATTATTTGCATGACAACAGTCCAGAATAAGAGGTATATAGCAAAGTGGACTGGAGATTGGGGTGGGGGGTGGATTGTGTAACAATGAAATAATTTTTTTTTTAAGAGAAAAGTGCACTGAGGGGTGAGTAGGGAGGAAGTTTGCATCAATGAATGGAAGTACAAGTTGTCTGTAAACATTCATTAAAATCACAATTAAAAATTTAAAAAAAACCCAAAAAATACAAGCCCAGAAGGATAAGCGGGCAGTCTCCTCCATGCAATTAACTGCCTCTGAAAACCTGCTGGAAGGTCAGGTATAGGTCGGTTCTGACTCAACAGTACACAAAAAACAACGACTAGTAAGATTTGTATAAATGTTCAAAGAAGGCTGGGAAAGGGATAGGTAAACTGAGAGTGAGGAGGACGGAAAATCCTGGGTTTGGTGGGTGGAGGTAAGAGGATGATGGAATTAGGAAGGATCCAGTGGAGATCTGAAAATACAGGGTAATAGTGGGCATAGGTCAATGGTGACTCATAAGACAAAATATATGAGAATGATCGTATGAAGCATAAAGTAAATGAAAAAAGTATATAAAAAAATCAATTTCTTGTCAAGCTAAAAAACCAGTTATTATGTTGACACTGCGGAGGGGGGAAAGTCAGGAAAGAAAAAAGAAAAAGACCAAAATAGAGGAAAAAAATATCATCTGTTCACACAATAGAGTACTATGTATCTCTAAAAATGAGCAAGAATTCATGAAATATTGTACAGCATGGATGAAACTGGAGCAAATTATGCTGAGTGATATAAGTCAGTCCCAAAAGGATGATTATGGAATAAGGCTACTATTATAAAAAGGTTTTTTTAAAAAAAACAACCCCCAAAATGTCACAAACCAGTTATCCTGTAGTAACTTTTCTGACAACTCCTGCTTAAAATCCCAGAGGTAAGAAGACAAGTAGAATGAGTCTTGGAGTATTAACAGAGATTGAAAGGGAAGAAGAAGGGAATGAAATTAATAGATAAGTTGAGAGAAGAAAATGATAATATACAATAAGGGGCATTGTGATTATAATAAGTTGTAATCAACTATACAAGACAGTAATATATATAGTCAATTGTAATTGGTGTTATATGAGAAAATGTGTTTAAATGATTATATGAAAAATTTATTGTTTGTAAGCTTTCACTCAAAGAATGTAAAAGTAAAGAAAAAAATTATGGCTAACACTGAGAAGAATGAGAATTTCAGAACACTTTATTGTATCATGAACCTATACATAAATCAAGAAGTAGTTGTCTGAACAAAATAAAGGAACTCTGCACGGTTTAACATCAGGAAAGATTTACCCTCTCTCCATACCTATTCAGTCTGTGTACTGAGCATATCATTCAAGGAGGGGGAGGTGAGTGAGAATGGGTAGGGGCAAAACCACAGGATTGCACAGTTTGGTATGTGGAGGCGGGGTGAAGGAAATCAGAAGGATCCAGCATGGACCTGAAAAGATTGGGTAATGATGATTATCAATCATTGTGATTGATTTTATAAAACAGTGCACGGCAATGATTTTATGAAACAATATGAATGAAGAATAGTGTGAAAAACAATGTATACGAACTTTGTGAGCAAACTAACGTAAAATAAAATACTCATTTTTTAAAAAGGGATTATATGAAGAAGTATGTTCCATCAGGATTGGTGGAAGACACATCAACAGCCTTCATTATAAAGATGACACACCTCTACTGGCAGAAAATGAAGAAGACCTGAAGCACTTGCCAACCTTATTGTCTCTGACACACCTACTCCTACTACCCCAGTCACTGAGTCAATCCATCTAATCCAGGGCCATCCTCTTGTGCTGTCCCTTCACCCTCCCAAGCATGATATCATTCTCTAAGGACCACTTTGGACAACATGCCCGAAGTGAGTGTATTAATTAACTATACACAAGGTGCCTTGATTGCTTGGATATGTCAGAACTCACTTGAGGTAAAATGTTGTAAATTCAGAGTGAGAGGAATCAGCATACTTATCCAGCAGATACAGATAAAGAGCAAGTAGTGTGATTTGGGGTTGAAATTTTCCAGGCAGGAATAAAGGCACAAAAGGAACAAGAAGTTGGGTTTGTGCAAGGGAATGGTTGCAGTGATAGGCCATAAAATCTAAGATGCATAAAGAAAGAGGTAATACCAAACTCTGTGTGATCCAAACTTAGGTTGCCACTAACTCATGTTTAGTTTCTTACCTTTTTGAATGTTTACTGGCGTGTTCTTTCTCTCTTTCTTCCTCACTTCCCCAAACACACACACACTCAGATACCCAATACCCATATGTTAAAATTTTCTCCATTCTTCAGGAGATAGCAGGCATCATATGGTGCATCCTGCTTGAACTGTCTCTACCTTCAGTGCCCAGTAATCTTGTTTCCTCTGGTGAGTTCTCACAGCTTTTCCGCCAACTCTGATTGGCACTTTATTGACTAGTATTACAGTTTTACGTGTGTATTTGACCTCTTCTCTTATGCAGTGCTGCTCCTAGGATGGAAATAATGTTTCTCTGCCCTTTGCACTTAGTATAGCTGGTGAAAGCTTGGCAACTCAGTGAAAATCTCAAGTAAAACAATTTTCCAGTGTTCCAGGGCAAATGTTTAAACCAGTGGTTTTTTTATATTATTTTTAGTTTCAGCCATTTTTAACATTTTATGCTTATTAAAATGTGTAGCAGTCTAGTATTACTTTTATCCTTATATCATTTCATTTTTTTTTTTTGCCTTGCAGGAACATCTCTCCTTAAAGAAGTATATTATTGACATTGTAGTTGAAAGCTCCACTCCAGCAGAACCTGTGAAGGATGGAGAAGAGCGGCAGAGAAATAAAAAAAAAGCCAAAAAGATAAAAGCCCGGATGAACTCCAGGTACCTTAACCATCTTTACAAACAAAACAGAAAACTTTTGCTGATATAGCCTGTTGTAACGTAAATCCAAAGAAGGCCAGAAAAAAAGTTTAAAGTTGTTTGTTTGAAGAAAGCCTTGAAAATAATTCTGATGAGCCTAATTTATAGCCACTTTCTTTGATTGAGAAAGGGAACTGCATATCGATCTAAAGCCCTTGCTTTCACCTGTTAAGAGCTCTTCCTATAATTGGATGCCAAGGCCCTGCCAAACTTATGCTTCCTCCAGCATACAATAGTATGTTTAAGTATGTGTAAACTAAGCCTATTTTTCTTTCCAACTATTGATTTTTAAATGAAGTATCAAAGAAAATCAATAGCAATCAACAAATAGAAGTCTGCTGGCTGTAGTGTCAAATCCCAGGACTAAGTTTAATCAATTTGGTTGCCTGTCACAACAAGAAAAAAGCTTGAGAAATATCTTGAAATGGAAAGTGAGCTGTCAGACCTATAGTTTATCATCAGCTTCCAAAGTGACATCTGAAGATCAGACAGCTGTGTAGTACATCATTACCTCACAAGCTTTGAGCGTTCTCTGATGACAGATGAATCTTGTTGAAGGTGACAAGCTTAGTAGATAATGTTTTGCTATTTGAGTGAACATAGTCAGAATATGTTGTTATGCTTTTATTCCTAAATGTTTATTATAAATGCCTGACCAATGGGATTATAGGAAATACCAGACTAGAATAATGAGGAATCTTGCAGTTATTTCTCTCTTGTTACCACATTCAGATTGTGATCCCACAGTGTCCAGATGGGTGATTTCAGAGTGCTCATTCAAGCAGAGACTGGAAGAGCCTTTCTTTTTGTCTTTTTCTTTCATTTATTCATTGTTGCACATTGTCTCCCCCCACCCTCACCCCTACCCCAAGGAGTCTTTCTTTAGTATCAGTTTTTTAAGTCCCTTCAAATTTCTGTCAAACAATAGTTTCATATTATATTTCAGAAATACATCACATGTATACTTTATAGTATATTTAATACTTAGCATGAATTTCTAGTTTATACTATGGTTTTGTGGCTCTCCTGACACTGGAGTATGATAGAGCATACCTCTTATACCTCTTGCATTAACTTTGTACCCAGTTCTAAGACTTTACAAAGTCATCTGTAAACATTGCATAGAACTGAGATAATGCTGTTTTACTTTGTGGCAAAAAAGCAGTAAAGTCCTTCACTTTAAAAAAAGTTATCTTGATTCACTTTTTCTTTTATTACTTACCTGTTTATAACAATGCATTAGAAGAGTGAAGAGTTAGGAAATGTTCAATGTGGACTTGAAAAAATGGGGTTATAATAAGCATGGAGTAATGAAAATGAATTATATAAAATATAATGTGTATGAGTAAATGTAAAACACAAAGCACATGAAAGAAACACAACATAAATGAAGGATTGTATAAAACACATGTACAAAACAAGATGTATTTTATTATATGCAAACCAATATAAAATAAAAAATACAGTGCATTAGAATATTTTAGAACAATGTTTGTTGAAAGATTTTGCCATTTTCAAAGAATAACTTAATGTGGTGTTCCTGTTAAGAATATACACATCACTAATGCGCAATATACAGTGCACCAATTCAAGCATTTCTGTTTGTCCAAGTCCATGACATTTATTAGCTCACTTTTTAAATTGTGTGTTCATTTCATTTTTTAAAAGTTCTTTATATATTGTTTACAAGTCCCCTGTTAGATATATGTAATGCAGTTTTTCTTCCCAGTTTTGAGCATCACTTTCTTGGAGATAGCATTTAATAAGAAAAAGTTTTTAATTTTGATCATTACTATTTTATCCATATTTTCTATTATGCTTTGTAGTTAGTTCTGAGTTATATCTAAGAAATCTTAGCCAGTCCCAAGGTTACAAAGATAGCCTGTAATATTTCTTAAAGTGTATGCCTGCCTCTATCTAGGCTCCCTATTCTATTTCTCAAATCTATTTGTCTTTTTTGGAACCTTGATTAAAATAAAATCTGTCAACCCTTTAACCATAGATCTGCCTGGACTATTCCTTCAGGACCATTCCATTGATGTCTTTAATTAAACTCTTATTACCATAAATTTATAATGTTGTTGTTGTTGTTGTTGTTATGTGCCATGGAGTCGTTTGCGATTCATAGCAACCCTATATACAAAGCCCTAAATGCCATTCTATCCTGAGCCAAACTCGCTGTCTCACACACATTCATTCCCACCACTCCACTCACAGAATCAATCCATCTCATCGAGGGTCTTCCTCTTCTGCGCCGTCCCTCCACTCTCCCAAGCATGATGTCCCTCTTCAAGGACCAGTCCCTCCTTGCAACATGCCCAAAGTATGTCAGACGAAGCTTCCGAATCCTTGACTCCAGGGAACATTCTGGCTTCACCCTCTCCAGGACGAACCTGTTTGTTCTCCTAGCAGTCCATGGTATATTCAACACTTTTCTCAAGCACCACAACTCAAAGGCATCAATTCTCTTTCTGTCATCCCTATTCACTGTCCAACTTTCCGATGCATAGCATGTAATTGCAAAGACTATAGCCTGGATCAGGCGCACCTTAGTCTCCAGCCTGACATCGTTGCACTTCAGTACTCTTGAGAGGTCCCTCACAGCTGACTATCCCAATGCAATTCATCTCCTGATTTCCTGGCTGCTGTTACCAAGAATGTTGACTGTGGAGCCGAGCAAACTAAAACTGTTAACTATCTCAATCTCTTCACCATCCATACTGATGCTGCCAATTGGCCCAATGGTGAGAATCTTTGTTTTCTTGATACTGAGCTTCAATCCATATTGAAGACTGCAGTCGTTGACCTTCTACAGCAAGCACTTCACGTCCTCCTCAGTTTCAGCGAGCAGGGTTGTGTCATCTGCATAACGCAGGTTGTTGATGATTCTTCCACCAATCCTGATGCCACATTCCTCCTTGTACAGTCCAGCATCTCGGATGATCTGTTCTGCATACAGATTGAAAAGGTATGGGGACAAAATACATCCCTGGTGGACCCCTTTCTTTATTTTGAACCATCCAGTTTTATATTATTTTTGAAAACTGTTTGGGTACACAAGATCTTTTGCATTTTCATGTAAATATTTGGGTTGGGTCACCCAGTGAGTTTCTTTTTTTTTTTTTAAAGAAAGACTTAATAGGTTTTTTTGTTAGGACTTCATTACACCTAGAAGTCAACTTCTTCTGTTTTTCATTCCCTGCATAGTACACCAGAGGATTATCTGATTCAAAGTGGCTAATGCGTAGGATGTCGATATTCATGCATTCCATATCATTTTTAACAATTTACAATTTTCCAACATTCACGCTACATACATTCCATGTTCCAATTATTAAATGATGTTTATTAGTGTTTTTCCTCATTTCACCTAACTTCCAATCTGGGCTGTACCACCACATTACTATAATTATCCTCCTGGACCAGGAGGCTATTGTGCAGGGGAACATTGCATGGTTTAAAATTGTGAAGAGAGTGCATGAGGGTTGTATTCTCTCTCCATACCTATTCAATCTGTATGCTGAGCAAATTAGCTGAAAAGCTGAACTCTGTGAAGAGGAGTGTAGCATAAAGATTGGAGAGGGATTCATCAATAATCTGCATTATGCAGATGACACAACCTTGTTTGCTGGAAGTGAGGAGGACTTGAAGCCCTTGTTGTAGAAGATCAAGGAATATGGCCTGAAGTATGGATTTCTTCTCAATGTCAAGAAACCAAAAGATTCATACTACTTAGCTGATAGCATCATGATGTTTGGAGAAGAGATTGAAACTGCCAACAGCTTCATCTTACTTGGATCCATGATTAAGACCCTTCGTATCAGCAGTCAGGAAATAAAGCGATGCATTGCACTGGGAAACGCTGAAGCTAGAGATCTCTTCAGATTATTGAGGAGTAATTATGTCAGTTTAGGACTAAAGCATGTCTGATCAAACCATAGTCTTTCCAATTACTTGCTTTGCATCTGAGAGCTGGACAGTGAGTAAGTATGACAGAGTAAGAATTGACACCTTTGAACTGTGGTGTTGGAGAAGAGCACTGAACATCCCATGGACAGCCAAGAGAATGAACAGATTTGGAGAAGGTGCAGCCAGAGTCCTCTTTGAAGACAAGAATGATGAGGCTTTGCCTCACATACTTTGGGCATTTTGCTAGAAGAGCCTCTTCCTTGAAAGAGACATGATGCTGTGAAGGGTGGAGGGTCAGCAGAGGAGAGGAAGACCCTCAACCAGGTGGGTTGACATGGTGCCTGTGACTGCTGGTGACTGCTGCAGTGGGCTCTTGTGAGTCAGGAAGTGTGAGGATGTTACAGAATAGAGTAGAGCCTCAGATCACTATGAGGCATACTCGACTTGATGGCACTTAACAACAACAACAACAGTCAGCTTGGAAAAACCTGACACCCTGGTAGTGTTGAGTCTCTAATCATGGTGATAATATATAGGCATTTGCTAAGAGCCGCTTCATTTTCTCTATGGTATTTTTAAAATTTTTGCTGTATAGATCTTAGAAATATCTCAATACTTTTATTCTTGTTCCTTTCTGGTTTTTGTTGTTGTTGTCAGTTGCCATCAGGTTGAATACGACTCATAGAGACCCTTTGAAAAAAAGATCTGAACCCTTTTCTATCCTGTGCCATCCTCACACTTTCTGACATATAAGAGCCCACTGCAGCAGTCACCAGCAGTCACTGTGTAAATCCACGTAGATGAAAGTCTTCCTCTGCTTGAGCTTATTAAAAATAATATTTTTTTTTATTTCTTGCTTAACTCATTCCTATCAAGTAAGAAGTGACTCATAGCTTACCCCTTATTGGGTTTCTGAGGCTGTAAATCATGCAGGAGGATCTTCCCAATCTTTCACCCATGTAGTTGCTGTGGGATTCTTACTGCCTTTGGGTTACTAGTATAGTTCCTATCAACTGTGCCACGAATATACCCATATTTGCTGGTAATATGTAGAAACACAATAGATTTTTACATGTTAGTATTTTCTTTCCTTTTAATAAAAAGAACAAAAGAAA
The DNA here is from genome assembly GCF_000299155.1 of Elephantulus edwardii. NCBI lineage: Eukaryota > Metazoa > Chordata > Mammalia > Macroscelidea > Macroscelididae > Elephantulus > Elephantulus edwardii. The sequence continues at coordinate 4,188,701 of NW_006399816.1, read as the reverse complement.
TGAGAATATTATTTGTGTCCTCAGATACCAGTTAAGTAGTTTAGGTTTTATTCTGGGACTGTGTGGAACAATTGAAACTTATTATTAGTAGGAAATGATAAGCATGTACTGATTCATACCAAAATCCCACATTGGTTATGTTGGTTTCAGTTCATAGTATCTACTAAAGTAGTTCCTAGACATTTTGACTGTAGAACCCCTAAACATTATTGAGGACACCAAGGATCTTTTATTTTCAATATATCTACCAATATTTACCATTTTAGAAAGGAAAACCAAGAGAATACAAAAGTATTTATTGAATAATTTTAAAATAGCTGTAGTAAAACCATTATTTGTTAACATGAGTAACTTTTTTATGGCAAATAACTTGTAAAACTAATTAGTGAGAAGAGTGACCTATGTTTTAAAAATTTCCTTTAATGTCTGATTAATAGAGCTGTATTCTTGCATCTGTATATAATCTATTGTGATATTGTATGGCATGTTACCTCACTTCTGTTGTTTGCAAGAGAATGACCGTGAAAAGTTTTGAGTTTGTGGACCTCCTGAAAAACTGGAAAGCCAGGTGCCCAAGGTTATGTTCTAAGAATTGTTGTCCTACAATATAAGAAACAACTTTGTAATAATAGCAGTTAACGTATTGCCTTTTATGAATCAAATAGTGCAACAGGACAGTAATATTGAATTGTACTCCTAAGTCAGTTCACTTAGATCAGAATCATCTGGGTCCTTCTTTGTTATAAGTAGATGTCTGCACTTCAGCCTGATTCAGAGTTACTTGGTTTTAGATCAACAGTCAACTTTTTATCAACCTCTTAGGCAGCTCTCATCACCTAATAATTTTATACCAGTTGTTCATAGGAATTTACTATCATAAAACATTAGAGTTAGAAAAGACAACGTATCTGCTGGGGAAGGAGGAGCAATCTCCTCCTGTACCAGTCAGATCCGATTTGATGGTACACACAAAAATTTTTTTTAAAAAAATCCCACGCAACACAATGTGAATGAAGGAATGTGTGAAACACAATTATATATGAAAGAAACACATACACAAAAGAAAATACCCTTCAATTTGTTTGGCAAAGAAGATTTAGCTAATTCTTCTCCCTCATCTTACACCTGGGCACGCCACAGGCTCACAAAGGATAACTTTCTAAAGACCACTTAAAAAAAAAAGTGCCATTTTCCTTGTGAAGTAATCCAGCAGTGGTTCAATAAATATCAAAATTACGTGAGATTATGTTTGACAAAGTCATGTGGAGAATGGAGTGAATTTTTTTAGGTTTTCCATATGTGTGTGTGAGAGAGAGAGAGACACAGACCAAAGTAAAGGTAACCCTAGAGCATCCCACTGTATCCTGATGTCCTTTATTCCAATAAGGAGCACAAATTGTCATAGTATGACTGAGGCCACTGTGAGTGGGTTTGAGCTCCCCAAGGACTATCACAGAGAAACTGTGGCCAGTTTTAAGCTTGTTCCATTTCTACTTAGCTATTTTCATTAAAATTGTGTGTGTGTGTGTGTGTGTGTGTGTGTGTGTGTAAGAATCAGTTTCTCTCTAGCTTTTTCTTGCCCTGTGTCTGTGCCCAAATATATCAAACTACTGCCCCCTAGTGACAGCTCTCAAGTGGTGATAATATCACCCCCTCAAAAAAAGTCAAGTGTCTGAATATTTTCAGTACTGGAGGCAACAACTGTAAATTTACAAAATTAAGATGATAATGTTAAAGAATATAAAGTTGAAAAAAATAGTAGTTGTTACATGCCATAGAGTTGGTAAGAGCCCTTGCACAATGGAATGAAACTTTGCCCAGACCTGAAAATGTTGAGCAAAGTCAAATTAGGACCCTGAGAATGAACCAGTATAAATAACCTAGGGAATAACATCAGGCACCTGGTGATTTGGAAATATTTGTCACCTATGCTATGCAGATATTTCAGAATGGTGAAACATAGATAAACAAGGCATTAAATGATGCTAGCTTATATTAAAATACAATTTAAACAAAGTTGCAGCCTTAAAACCTATTGCACAGCAATGGTAACAAAAATCAGCATGGCACTGGTACAACAACAGACACATATACCAATAGAACAGAATTGAGAAACCAGAATAGGCCCAGCTATCTATGGTCAGCTAATATTCAACAAGGAAATAAAATCTATCAAAAGGGGAAATGCAAACCTCTTCAACAAATGGTGCTGGCAAAACTGGACTTCTACCTGCAGAAAGCTGAAACAGGACCCACATCTCACACCATACACAAAAATCAACAAGGTGGATCAGAGGCCTGGAAGTAAAGCCCCAAACCATTAAAGTTCATCGGAGACAAAATGGGATCAAACTTAGAAGTGCTAGTCCAAGGCATAAAGGGGCTGCAAAAACAGCCAGAAATGCACAGTCTGAAGAGGATAAAATTGATGAATGGGACCTTCTAAAGATTAAATCCATGTGTGCATCAAAAACTTTTTCCAACAGGGTGAAAAGAAAACCTATTGACTGGGAACAAACATTTGGTAATACCGTCTCAGACAAGAGATAGTAATGAAAGTTTACAGAGTACTCCTGGGCCTCCACAAGAAAAAGATTAGTAACCCAGTTACAAATTGGGCATAAGACATTGAAAGAATTTTCACAGCGGAAGCTATGAGAATGCTCCAAATCACTGGCAATAAGAGAGATGCAACTCAAAACCACAATGAGATACCATCTCACACTAATAGCAGTGGCAAAGTTTATCAGGGTAGCAAGTAATAAACATTGGAGAGGATGTGGTGAGAAAGGAACTCATATATTTTGTTGGTTGGATTGTAAAATGGTACAACCATTCTGGAAGGCAGTTTGGTGATTCCTCAAAAAGCTGAACATAGAAATTCCATATGTCCCAGCTATTCCACAACCTGGAATATACCCTGAGAAAATGAGAACTGAGACACAAATGAAACCTTGTACACCAGTGTTCATAACAGCATTATACACTGTCACAGGAACATGGAAATAGCCCAGATGTCCAACCACAAAATAACAGACAGAGAAATTATGGTACATTCACATAATGGAATACTACACAGCCAAACTCGCTCAGCATTTCTTAAGCTCAAGGAACTGAAGAACAGATTCAAACCTAAAGTTGCTGTAATCAAGGATGCTTTGGGCAGAATATTAAATGATCCA
>NW_006399816.1:4176145-4183899 GCF_000299155.1 Elephantulus edwardii | reverse complement strand
TGAAGGAGAGGATTAATCATAGGGTTATACAGTTTGATGGGGGGGGAATTGGAAGGATCTGTTTTGAAAAACAATGTATTCAAATTTTTAAGATAAATTTGTGTAATAAAATAAATTCAAAAAGAAAGAAATTGGAAATTAAGGAAGTAATCAAGTATTTTCTTATAATACTATTTTGTGATATATTAGTAATTTGAAAAAATATTATTTGATCATTTCCATACTGTTGACAGAAAGTGACATTGAACAGAATGGGAAGAATGAGTTTGATTTTAAAGAAATAGAAGATAACATGAAACTTGAACTGTGTGTGTGTGTGTGTGTGTGTGTGTGCGCGCGTGTGTGTGCGCGCGCACGCAGATGCGCACACACCCTAAAATTGAATCTGACTGGTACAGGGTGAGATTGTCCCTCCTTCTCCAGCAGGGCATCTGGTGGATTCAAACCGCATGCCTCTGGGATTGCAGAGCAGCTGAAACTTGAACTTTTAAGACTTTGAGGAGTTTCACATTTAGATTATAAGTCTGAATTCTGTAGTAACTGTCTACTCGTTGATATTAAAGTTGCAATAGAGGTAATCTCAACTCTTATTGTCATTGCCTTTCAACTCACACCTAACGAAGTGGGAATGTATTGCTCTTCTTTCTCCCTCAGAGTCACTGGTCAATTTTAATTGCCAGAGAGGCATAACTTTTGGACTCTTTATGCCACAGAGCTCTCTATAGTGATAGCTGTTGCTGTGTATTTCCCCCCCCCCCTGCTGTGTACTATTGAGTCAGAACTGACTCGTAGCTCACCTTCCAGTGGGCTTTCAGAGGCAAAAAATCACATGGGAGGAAGTTGTCCTTCTTTCTCTTGTGGAACAGCTGATGGATTCAAACCATATGCCTTTGGATTGCCAGTACAACTCCCTGTCACTAAACCAAGTATTAGTAAGTGGAAATCATAGGAGAAGAGGACTCAAAAAAAGGAAACAATAGCTGTACAATATAGAGACAGAAAGGCCAAAGAAAATACATATTTAGAAAGAACCATTGTGCTTGACGGATTAAAGATGAATTTTCAAGAAAATTTTTAATCGAGTAACAGGTATGTGCAGTAGGCCCACTTCTCCATGATTGCCTCATGTCCTTTGACTGTGCCTCATTGTCTTTGCACTAGATGGCTCCTCCACCCAGCCTGCATTTCTCCACGTTTTCCTAGCACTGACTTCTCTTTTATAAAATTTATCCACATTTTCCTAGCACTGACTCCTTCACTTTTTAAAGAACTTGGGTCTCAAAGACTTCTCCCTTCTTCATATTTTGTAACTTTGCCCACCCCTCATTATATAACCATAAATACCCTATTGGAAAATTGTTCTCTTTTCGGCATATCGTCTGTGATTCTCATGTAGCGTCTCATTTATTTATTATTTATCTCTGCAAGTATCAACTCTTTCCTGAGAGCAGAAGTCTTGTTAATCTTTTTACGTGTATGATTAGTGGTTAGAATAATTCTAACCCCCCAATATTTTGTTATTTCTAGAGAAAAGATTGCACAATTAGTTATATTCCCATTTAATTTTATACAAATTGTTCTGTTACTCTGGTTACAATTTTCAGAGTGTCAATCTTCTTCATTTCATTTCTTTTTCGACAACTTCCAGTTTTCCTAGATTTATACTTCATACATTCCATGTTCCAATTCTTATGAATGATGTTTGCAGATATCCTCGTTTTGAGTCTCACCTTCATTGGGTGAAACTTTTATTTCATCTATGTCATTAAGGTACACCCTACTTTGAGGTGGTTGTTGTTGTAAGTGCTTTTGAGTCGCAGACAACTCATAGTGACCCTATCAAGGAGAGTCCTCAACGCTTGGGTGTCTTTCATCCTCTCTCCAGGTCCATAGGGTTTCCAGAGGCATATGATTATGGAAGTGGATGCCACTTGTGCTTCCAAGCTTGTTTAAATCAGGGAGCTCCACCCCACTCTGTCCACATTGGGTTAGGGTTAGGGTTAGGGTTAGGGTTAGGCATTAGCGCATTTGACATGTCAGTGTCACAGTCTTCAGCCTCACAGCAACCACAAGTTACCGCTGTATGGCAACTTGTACACCAGGACTATCCTACTTTGAGGAGGCATTTAAAATTAAGTATATTTTACACATAAATTCTCTGTGTATTTGCATATACATATCTACTGACATTTTAAAGATCTCTGAGTGAATGATAAAAATATTAAAATATAGCTTTATTTTGTTTGTATAAAGAATATAGACTGGAGGAGTCTGGTGGCCTAGTGGCAAGAAGCTGTCCTGCAATACTGAAGGCATTCAGTTCGAGGCCACCAGTTGCTCCATGGGAAAAGAATGGTCATTCTCCTCCCATGTGATTAGTTGCCTCTGAAAACCTGCTAGAGGGTCAGCTGTGGGTCAGTTCCAACTCTATGATAAACAACAACAATAACAATAACAAAGCAGAATGGTGTAATAAAGTAATGAGGATGGCTACTTAGTAATTATAAAGAAGCCAAAGGGTCATTAATATCTATTCATTCACATTAATAGACTCTGAATATATAAAAGTACAAGTAAAAATACTGAGAATTCATAGAATCATCTGTTGGGTTTAATGCCAAATTTGATATATTTAATTAGAGAATACACATTCTTTTTGTAAAATGTTCATGGAGATAATGTATTGAAAAAGAAACTTTATACTAATTCAGCTTGGAGTCTCATGTGTGAAGCGATTAGATTCTAGATCATAGTTTCTCATGTTTTGGTGAGGGTCAGCTGTGAAATGTTTGGCTGTTTTTGTTTTGTTTTGTTTTTCATTTACCGTAGGGTGTCACACTCTATCAGATCACCTTTCTTTGGAATGGAAACGAATATAGATACCTTCCAGTCAGTTGGCCAAGTGGTTTTCCTCTAGATTTCTTGACACAACTTGGTGAGCACATCTAGGGCAGCATCTGTTAGTTGAAATATGTCAGTTGGTATACCATCAATTCATGGGACCTTATTTTTTGCCACTTATTACAAAGCAGCTTGAACTTCCTTCATAACGATAGGTTCATGCTCATAGGTTGTTTCATGAAATTCTTCTGTGTCTGCTGATTCCTTTTGGTACAGTGACTCTGTATGCTCTTTCCATCTTCTTTTAATACTTCCTGGATCATTTAATATTTTGCCCAAAGCATCCTGAAGTATTGCAACTCGAGTTTTGAATTTGTTCTTCAGTTCCTTGAGCTTAAGAAATGATGAGCGAGTCCTTTTGATTTTCTGACTCCAGCTCCTTTCACATTTCTTTCTAATACTTTGTCTTCCCATGCTGCCTTTTGAAATCTTCTATTCAACTCCTTAATATCTTGATTTTTCCCTTTGCTCTGGCTTCTGGGCACTCTAGTACAATAGTCTCTTCTGACATCCATTTTGGTCTTTTCATCCTCCTCTGTCTTTGTAATGACTTTTTACCCTCTTCTTGGATGATACTCTTGATATCCTTCCACAACTCATCTGGTCTTCACTCATTAGTGTTTAAGGCCTGAACACTGAAATTCAGGTGGGATGGACTCAAGGACCTCCCCAAAGTACTAAAGAGCAACAGTGTCATTCTGGAGAATAAGGTGTACCTGATACAGGCCATGGTCTTTGCAGTCACTTGCTATGTGTCAGAGAGCTGGACAGTGACTAGGGAGGACAGAAGGAGAATTGATGCCTTTGAGCTGTGGTGGTAGAGAAGACTACTAAATGAAGGGAAGTGTGATACCCAATGTATACAAATTTTGTATACAAACCAATGTAAAAGAAAAACTTTTAAAAAATCAAAACAAAACAGATTTATCTTGGAAAAAAGTGCATGCAGAATGCTCCCTGGAGGCAAAGATGGAAAAGTTTTGGCATGCTGGTAGGAGAAGTGGTTTCTTGGAAGGAAATATGCTTAGAAAGGTGGAAGGCCAGCAAGAGAAGACAGCTTTTAACAAGTAGACACAGTAACTACATAATTGGGCTCAAGTATGTCAGACATGATGAGAATGGCACAGAATAAGACAGGTCTGTTGTTCACAAGATCACTATGAGCTGTATTCTAATCAAAGGCACCTAACAACAACAGTTAGTTTAAGAAGACTTCAGGGAATATTTTTGGATTAACTTTTTAAGACTACCTTAAATCAGTAGTTTCACAGATTGTTCTATTCTCCATGGCTCCAGAAAATCTGGAGTCCATGAGAACTTAAAAATTCTGTTCTGCTGACCGCCCCGCCCCCCTTTTGTTCAGGATTCTGTGTTAACTTTGATCAAAATGTTCAGTAATGATAACAGAACACCATAAAGGTCTTCTGCAGTCAGTTGTTCATGGAGAAGTTAGCTCCTGTAACTGATCCATTTCTAACTGAACAGACCTGTTTTTGAAAATAATATCCTTTGAATCAGTAGGTAAAATTTACATTGAAAGTTTCCCCCTTCCCCTCCCCTTCAAAAGGAGAAATTGGCAAATTAAATCAATATCAATGCATTGCTGTGATTAAACCTATCTTAAGATGATGGCCGGTGTGATGGTCTTTCAAGCAAGTTAAGATAATGACAGAGAAACATCACTTCAGATTTTACAGCTCTTTAGTATATTGCTAAGAGGACACAGGAAGTACAGGTGAGTCTACCCAGCCAAGCCCTAGCTCTCCAGCCAGAAAAAAGACAAGAATCCCTCTGCAGTAGTGAGCTGCTCCAGCACCCTGTATCTACAAGACCACAGAAAACCACACAGTAGTCTTTTTTACCTTATACTGGCTCTGTGGGAAAAATTTCATGAGTTTTCAAGATGACGTTGTTGTTAGGCCCCATCAAGTCAGCTACAACACCTAGCAACTCTTTTGAACAACAGATCTGAACCTTGTCTTGTCACAGTCTCTGATATACTTAAGCTCGTTGTTACAGACATTGTGGCAATCTTCCTTGTTGAGGGCCTTTTTCTCTGATCCTCCTCCTTTTCCAGAATGTTGTCCCTTTCCAAGGGCTGGCCCTTCCCGACAACATTCCCAGAGTATTTCAAGATATAAGTTAGTATTTTTTTGGTGTTATTACCAGTGCAAAACATTTTTAAGCATTTTATAAGACTAGAGAAACATGACTGACATAGGATTTAACCTGTAGCTGCAGCTGGCCCAATACTTCGCCTCAAGATAAGGCCTTGGGGACAATTCACCTCCTGCTTCCGGGAGCAGCTGACTGCATCCTTAGACACCACTTGTTAGTTGTTGTTATGTACCATGACCCATAGCGGACCTTCCAGTAGGTTTTTAGAGTAAATCACACAATACTCTTTCTCCCACGAAGTAGCTGGTAGATTCCAACCACATACTTTGGGGTTGACAGCACACCTCCTTCCTACTAAGCCACCAGCATTCCCTCAGTCACCACTTGGTTTCAAAGACAGAAAATTGTCATCACTCAGAACTGCAGCTACCTAGTCACCTTGCTGCAGCTTGACTTCCAGTTGCAGCAGCTGCATCATACCTCTCAGCAGAGGGAGGGAGGGGACTAAAATGACTATTATTTACCTGTATGTATTCTTACATTTTGTGTCTTTTGAAGTATTAAAGAGTATTATTCAATCATTTATGCTCCTATGCAGAAAATTTAATATCCTTTCAAATTTAATTATCATAAGCTTGATGTTTCTGAAAAATAAGTATCATTCTGAACCATATTTGTGAATTCAGAAGCGTTTTAATCAATGTGTTATATATTATCCCATTAGGAAATAAACTTTTTCAATATTCTGTGAGAACATTTTAGCCATTTTAAAGAAGCCAAAATGTTAAAAATTAATATGGTCATATTATGAATTTATTATTTCTGTAGTGCAGCATTTATACTTTAAGAATAAAATCAGTGCATTTTTTTTTTCTTTATGCCAAGAGAAAGAATATTTCTGGTGTGGTAGATCTGCTTTGGAGGTAAATCAGCACTTGGCTAATGTAGCCATTGTTATCAGTCACCTTCAGACACATGCTAGAAACTTCACATGACATTTGTAATGTTTTGTGTTATCTGATGTTTCTGGAGATATTTAAAAATGGGGAAGGAGGAATAAAATCATAGCTAAGATTTTTGTCTTGTTTTACAAATAATCAACAAACAACTGACAGTAATAAAACTTTTTTTTTCTCTTTAGAGCCAAGGAATATGAAAGTTTAATGGAAGCAAAAAATTCTGGCTCTGACTCACCTTATAAAGCAAAGTGAGTACTCCTTCACGTTTTAGTTTTTTTGGTTTTTTTTCCAACTGCTACAAAATGAACCATCGTTTGTACTGATGATCAAGAGTGTTGTAACTGATGCCTCTCGGAATATCATCCTTTTAACATAATTTTGGGGTAAGGTGCTACTTAAGTCTAGTGTTTATACAGTAATGCTTGTACGTATCCAAAAATGCACAGGGCAGCCTCCCATGACAAGGATCTGATTTGAAATGTCCATAGAGTGCTGAGATTGCAAAACTTCCCACCCCCGCCCATAATTGTAATCAAGTTCTGGCAAGGGTGTGCATTTTCTGGTACTTGATCTGAGGAGATCTCTTTATTGATTGATCTTCATGCCACAAGAGATTAGGATCTCAGGTTCACCGTTGAGGTATTAGTGCAATTGCACAATAGCTTAGTAAGTTAAAAGATCTTCCTTGTCCTTTTCTCAAAAGTATTCTGAGTAAAGGTGCATTGAGAAAGCTATCCACATCCACTGCGGATGGGAGTGGAGCTTGGTGCAGTCTTATTTATAGAAAATGTGGATGAGGTTCACAGCAGACTTCAAATTGTTCAAGAAAATAATGCAAAATGTGTTCAAATACTTATACATGAAGATAGCACTCTTTCTGTTTGCTTTAAAAGTGAGAAAAAGTAATAATTTATACTAAACTAAAGAATATATATAATTAATTCTTGGTATGAGAAACAATGTATTTCCTAAAGATAAAGAAAGATGATCAGAGTGCGGAAATTATCAAACAGTATCATTGATATCACATGCAAGCAAGATTCTGCTGAAGATTATCCAAAAACTATTGAAACAGCACATCAACAGAGAACTGCCTTAAGTGCAGGCTGGATTTAAAAGAGGCTGTGGCACTAGGGATATTCTACCTAATGTCATATGGATCTTGGCTGAAAGCAGAGAGTACCAGAGGAATGTCTGTCTGTGTTTCATTGACTATGTAAAGGCATTTTACTATGTGGATCACAACAAACTAACTCTGAGAGGAATGGGAATCTCAGAATACTTGATTGTGCTTAGGCAATATTTATTTTGGACCAGGAAATACTCCTTGGACTAGGAGGTAATCGTCAGAACAGAGCAAGGAAGCACTGCATGATTCAAAATTGGGAAGGGTATACACAAGGGATGTGTCCTATCTCCATACTTTTTCAAACTATATGTAGAACAGATTATCTAGGAGACTGGGCTCTATAAGGAGAAATGTGGCATCAAAATTGGAAGAAGACTCATCAACAACCTGCATTATGCAGATGACACAACCCTGCTTGCTGAAAATGAGGAGGACCTGAAGTGCTTCCAGCAGAAGGTCAAGAACTGCCACCTTCAATAAGGATTGAAGCTCAACATTAAGAAAACAAAGATTTTCACCCCTGGGCCTATCAGTAGCATCATGATAGTTGGTGACGAGATTGAGATTGTTGACAGCTTCAGTTTGTTAGTCCTCACAATCAACACTCTTGGTACCAGCAGCCAAGAAATTAAAAGATGAGTTGCATT
>NW_006399816.1:4164738-4167369 GCF_000299155.1 Elephantulus edwardii | reverse complement strand
TTGCTTTCATAGTTAAAAAAGTCATTGCTAGATCTGTCTTGAAGTACAATGTTGTCAGTGACAGGATAATATCTATACGCATCCAAGGAAGTCCAGTGAATACCACTATCATTCAAATATATGCACCAACAACCAGAGCCAAGGAAGAGGAGATAGAAGATTTTTGCCAACTTTTACAATCGGAGATTGCTCAAACATGCAACCAAGATGCATTGATAATAATGGGTGACTTCATGTAATAGGAGACACAAAAGAGAGTCTATGTCAGTCAGCATGAATGTAGCCTTGTAGATTTTTGTGACTGAAAAAGAGGGTTTTCTTACTCTATTAGTTTCCATTTTTCTCCTTGAAATGTAAGATCTTTGGAAAATTAGACAAAAGAAAGGGAAAAGTGGAGCTTTGGAAAAATTGGGGAAGATAGGACACAATATCTTGGTACAAAATACAGTGACCAAGAGAGTTTGCTAAGATTGCTGCATATCTGTAGTCATCCAAATCTCTTGCATGCATGTTGTTGTTGTTATGTGCCATTGAGTCAGAATTGACTCATACCTAACGTTCCAGCAGAGTTTCTGAGAGGGGATAATCCACCTTTCTCTCTTGAAGCAGCTGATAGATTCACATATGTGCATACATAGAAAATACTATTGGCTGTTCATTAATTCTGCTAAATGAATTAATAAGTAAAGGATTTTTATAATGTGCTTGATTCGTTGTAAAACTAAAAAAAAAAAATCCCAAGCAAACAAACAAACAAAAAAAAACCACATGCATGCCTGTTACCACTGCTGAAACTGGCTAGCAGGAAAAAAAAACAACCCCAACCAAAAAACAAAACCCAAAATAAAAACCGTTGAGTTGGAACCAGCTCATAGCTCTTACCTTCCACTGAGTTTCCCAGACTGTAAAATGCACGGGAGGAGACTGCTTGTTTTTCTTTCACAGATCTGGTGGAGAATTCAAGACACCAGTAAGGTACGGCCTTTGAGGGCTATCAGTGCACCTCCTTACAGACTATAACACCAGCGCTCAATTTTGGCTTGTAAGAGGCATCAGGATTGAAGGAAGACTCTACAACCTTAGTTATATAGATGATACAACCTTGCTTGCTGGAACTGAGGAGGACCTGAAGCACTTGCTGCAGAAGGTCAAGGACTGTAGTCTTCAATATAGATTGAAGTTCAACATAAAGAAAACAAAGATTCTCACCACTGGGCCAATTGTCAGCACTATGATAGATGAAGAGATTGAGGTTATTCAGTTTGAGCTTGCTCGGCTCCACAATTAACACTCTTGGCACTAGCAGTCGGGAAATCAAAAGATGAATTGCAGTGGGAAGATCTGCTGTCAGAGACCCTCCAGAGTACTGAGAAGCACTGAGGTCAGTCTAGAGACAATGGTGCACCTAATCTAGGCCATTGTCTTTGCAATTACTTGCTATACATCAGTGACTAAGGATGACAATCAATACCTTTGAGTTGTGGTGTCGGAGAAGAGTATTGAACATACCAGGGAACACTATGAGAACAAACAGGTCTGTCTTGGGGTGAAACCAAATTTTTTCCTTGGAAGTTAGGATTTTGAAGCAACTGTCTCACATATTTTGGGCACGTGACCAGCAGGGACTGGTCCTTGGAGAAGAACACCATTCTCAGAAGGGTGGAGGGACAATGCAAGACAGGAAGACCCTAGATGAGGTGGATTGACACAATAACTGAGATAATGGGGGTTGGTGTGGTAGAGTCAATGAGACTGGCTCAGGACAAGGCAAGTTTCAGAGCTGTTGTGCATAGGGTAGCTATGAATCGCAGGCGACCTGAAGACACATAACAGCAGCAATAGGAATAAACAAGTAATAAAGGGGACATAGAACATTTGCCAAAAAATGATTATAATTGTTGATCTATGGAATCTATCAAGGTAAGCAAGGCAGCTGGGGAGGGGCAATAGATGATGTGCAGGGGGAAAGTGGAGAGATTAACTGACAGGAGGCCCTGTTGAGTTTGTGCTGATTATCTGTTAGAGGATATTCAAGCAAGTACAAGAAAAAGAATGGGATGATTCATCAGAGAGTAAAATGTATAACAGAAATTGTAAAGAAATATAAGTGTTTCCTCACTAAAGGATCTTACAATTTAAGTAATAGATGGCATTTAAAAAGTAAATTTGTTATAATTGCTTAATTGCGTAAGTAAATTAAATCAACAGTTCAGGTAATACTTAAACTGCCTATAAATCAGAACATGAAAAGTTTGGCATTCTGAGAGTTTTTAATGTAACAAACAATCCTACCTTGAAGATTTGAGTTAGAATGTGGAAACTTGTTCAAGGTGTCAGAAACAGCTTCACTGCCATCATGTGCTCACCTCTCCACACACTCCCTCACCAGTCGTGTCCTGGCAGCAGTTACTCAGCTAATCTATGGATGGGTAATTCTGCTTCCTGGTTCTGTTTTATGCCATGGGAATTGGTGGAATTTAAAGAAAACAGCTGCCTTAAGAGTTACCTTATTTTTCCCTCCTTTCAGATACTCTGTGAAGCAGTTTTCATAATCAGATTACTTTTATAATTTGTGTTTTTAAGTATTTAGAACAATTAAGTACTATAGCTTAATTAAGTAATACTATTCTT
>NW_006399816.1:4159136-4164638 GCF_000299155.1 Elephantulus edwardii | reverse complement strand
GGACAGAGCAGGAGAGAAGACCCTCAAGATGGATTAATTCACTGACTGGGGTAATGGAGGTCAGTGAGTCAGAGATAATAGGATTGGCACAGGATAGAGCAGGGTTTAGGACTGTTGTACATAGAGTCGCAGATGGCTTGACGATACATAACAACATTCTATAAGGATGGGTGGGAATTTTTTTTGTTTTTTAACTTTTTAGTGTTTTTTATATGAGGGTTGTTTGGTAGGTATTAGTAATACTGAGTAGAAATATTCTTGCTTGATAAACTGCTATTATTTATTATTGCTCTGGAATGATTAGCCACTGAAATTTTTTTAAAATGCAGAATTTAAAAAACAATTAACAAAAATTATGAAAACTTCTCTATTCGTTTATTGATGGACAGTTTTGCTGTTTCCATTTTTCTGCTATTATGAATAATGCTGCTATGAACATCGGTGTAAAAATCTCCACTTGTGCCTTAGTTCTGTTTTCTTAGAAGTATAATCTTAGCAGTAGAATAGCTGGGTTATATGCAATTTCTTTGTTCAGTGGTTTGTTGTGGTTTTTTTTTTTTTTAAAGAAATGCCAAACTGCTTCCTAGAGTGGATGTAATGGTGGTAGATTCACACAATGGAATACAGTGCCACACTCAGGAGCACTGATTTTGGAAAATTCTGTGTAACATGGGAGAGGCTGGAAAACATTATGCTAAGTGAGCTAATTAGGTCTCATAAGGACAAATACTGCATAAGATCATTATTGTAAAAATAGAAAGATTACTAGTAAGGTGTATCCAAAAGTGGAAAGGGTGGAGGAAGAGATCAGAGGGTAGGGAGCAGAAATCTTGAGGTCATAGAGTTACATAAACAGAGTGAAAGGTTAAAGGAATTAGGAAGGATCCTGTGGGGACCTGCAAAGGTGGGATAATGATAGGCATAGGATAATCCAATGATAATTAAGTTTATAAAACACATGTATGGGGATGATATCACAGATTACAGTGTGAACAGAAAAATGTATGAAACACAATATATATAAACCAAACATAATTTATATGAATTTTATATGCAAACCAGTAATTTTGAAAAAAATTATCAAAACTATAATATGATATTCCTAGAAAACCCAAAAGAATCAAATGAAGGACTAAAAGAACATAATTAAGTAAATTGGCTGATAAGCTTGTTATTAATATAATTTATTATTAACAGTGATCCAGCCAGAACTAATAGGACACCCTCTATTGTGTTTCTAAGGCTGTTAAAGCAGGGAAGAGATTGCTGACTCTCCTTCTGTGAGCTGCTGGTGAATCCAAACTGCCAGACAGGCCTATGCTTTTAATTAGCAGTGCAACTCCCTATGGACTAGGCCACCAGAGCTTATTAATTTGTTGTTGTAGTTGTTCTGTACTGTTGAGTCTGTACCAACTGATAGCTGGCTCTCCAGTGGGTTGGTTTTCCTACTGAGAGTCAGGTGTGAGTCAGCTCCAACTCAAAGACACATAACAGCAACAGAAATAGTGGTCAGCCTGGTGTAATAAACATTAAAAAAAGATAAATCAAAGGCTTCTTGGAAAAGTTCCCTTTTTGAATTTTTATCTAAATGTCATAGTTAGCAAGAAAATTCTCAAAGACGGCTAGTATCTTGTTAGAGGACTCAGAAACCAATAGACTGAAGATAGGACAACTTGATCTTCAAAAAGGACAATAGTTGTAACTGATCTAAACCTATGAAATAAAACATAAGTTCACAATGTTATTGTTTTGTTTTTTCATCCATATTGTGTTTCTTATAATTATTCCCATACATTGTGTCTTAATGAAAATAATCACCATTTTAAAAAATATCTCAATGATATTTTTAAAATTAATTGATCGCTTTTAGCAAATTGTAGAAAGCCCATCATTTTTATAATGAGTAAATTACTTCCCCCCCTTTCCTATATAAATTCATTCACCATACAACAGGTGAAAAGAAATGGCTTTTCATAAATAAAACAAAACTCAAACTCATCACCACTGATTTGAAACTGACTCATAGCCGACTCTCTAGCAGAATTTCTGAGGCTGTAAGCCACGTGGGAGGAAATTGCTTGTCTTTGTCCTGAGGAACAACTGGTGGATTCAAACTGCTCAGCTTTGGGTTAGCAGCGACATCATACCCACCAGGTCACCAGAGCGCCCCTTTCATAAATAAGGCCTATTAAAAAGTCGTTTCTTATACTTTTACAAGTCCTTCCTGAGATGCTCATGGACTTCCAAAACCTTGCTAGGCTATTAGAAGTCAGGGCCCTTCTATTTCTCATTTACCAGCAACAAATTTGAGCTTAGAGTTGTTGGAATTTGAAATCTTGAAAATTACTAATATTGAACCTTCCTTATAAAACCTGATAGACTTCTTCCATTATAGGAGTTAGAAAGCTTCTACTCTTGCTTAAGTTTGTGGAAAAGTGATCTGCTAGGAGTAACCCAAGGAACAATTTCCATATTAAGCGCTGTACCCTGGAACCAGCTCTTGTTCTTACACAGTAGGAAAGAGACAGCTTTTGGTGCTTCTCTTATGCTGATGTTATATAATTATTTATAGTGTGAGCCAGACTGTGAATGCTTTTCTCTTGCGAGGGGATGTATTATTTGTGGTACTTCTGTGGAGGCAGCAAATGGAAGATGGAGCTCATGTTACCAAAGCATCTCCTTGATTTGGCATTCTTCCTTGAAGGGTAGGTTCATATGAATCCCAGATTTGATTTACCTCAGGGTGAAATACAAGCCCCTTGTATTCTGTGAGTTAAAATGGTCCTGTACCTCCCTAAGTACCCCTGGTTTCACTGGAATGTGAGCATTCTTGGTAAGAATCCTGCTAGATTCATATGCATCTGTTGCCATGGCTAAGATATTTAGTTACACAGTGTGCAGGCTTTACTCTGCCAAAAGCTGAAGTGGCTACTTATCTATCACACAGTGAAGTTCATTGCCAATATTCTTCCACATGATAAGGTCAGCAACCTTAATCGGATGGGACTCAAGCCCAAAATCGATTAGGAGGGAGAAGAAGCATGTTGCTATTATTCTATTTTGGGGCTTTTTAAAAAAAATTAGTTTCCCCCTTTTGTTAGACTGAGAACTTGTCAATGAATAGTAATAATACTAGACTGTTTAGTGAATTCTGAGTTTAATGCACAGCGTTAGGTACAGTATTTATTTCATAAGTTCTGAAGGGAATAATGTATACTTCATACTTTTAATGATGAAGAAACTGAGATTCAGAGAGGCTTAGAAATGCTCCCAATATTTGCATGCATGGTGTATGCTGGAGTCAGGATTGAAGCATAAATACTTCTGATTGTAGGATTAGCATTTATTCTTTGACTTATAAAAGTGAATGTCTTAGGAGAAGTTTAGCTCTAAATGGGAGCTCACTCAGCTTTCAAGACTTCAAAATAGTTCATTCTGGTTCCACCTCTTCCTGAGCGCTTGTGTTTTCACCAAAGATTCAGAACTTTAACAAGAGCAAAAGTGACACTTGTTTCTTGTTACAATGCAGATTCTGATTCATTATATTCGGAATAGAAAAACAGATTCTCAGAGGGTACTGGCTTGAAGTCCTAGTGCCTTTCTTTGTTTTTTTAAATTTTATTTTATTAATTTTAATGAACATTTACAGAGATTTTGGATTTTCATTTATTCATTGTTGCACTTTTTTCTTCACACCCCCTCCCCCAGTTCGCTCCTCTCTTTGAAAAGCAAAAGATAAACTTCTTCATTGGTATGAAGTCCTAGTGCCTTTCAAACTACATTTACTATTGTCGATTTTAAGAAATTCTTTCATTTCATCTAATCAAAATTTTCAATGAAGTTGTACTCCAGAGACATACTCATTTGTGAATAAAATGTCTATATTTAACTTAACTAACAATTGTTGCTGTTTTGTGACATTGAGTGAGAATCAATTAATAATAGTTAACCCTCCAAGAGGTTTTCAGAGCCTAAAAATTGCATGAGAGATTGCCCAATTTTCTCCCACAGGGTCAAACCACTTGCCTTTGAGGTGGCACTACAACTCCCTATGCTTAGGCCACTCGAGCTCACTGATATAAAGTATGAGATTTGAAGATCAAATGCTCTAGTTTTTGAGTTTAGTAACACCTTTTACTAATTTGGTGACCCTGGTTTCGAAATTCACCCAATTTCTCTTGGCTTTAATTTCTTTATCTTTCAAATGGGGTGAGAACTAATTGACAGTGATGCTCAGCTTAAATAATATACACGAAACTACTATAATCAATGAGGTTAGAGATGCTAAGATTAATGTAAAGAAGACATTTCTGTGGTAGGCCATTAGTTTATTGAGTATCTGTGAATGCCCATATGCCTGTGTGCTAGATGCTTGGAACAGTGTGAACAAGTTAGCCAAGGACTCAGTCCTTACGTTTGCATTGTGCTACTGCATTGTAGGTGTGATGATCACCAAGAACATGGTTATTTAAATGATCAAATTAAATAAGATTTAAAATTCAGTTCCTCAGTTTAAATGATCAGAATTAGATTTGAAATACAATTCCTGAGTATATTTCAGGTGTCCGGTTAGGTTTTTGGCCATTGACTTTTCATCATTGCAGACATTTCTCTTGTAAAGCATAGGCAAATCAGACATCTAATTAGATGAGTATTGAATTAGCTTGTAATGAGGTCTCTGAAGGAATAAGAAAATCAAAGAAAGTAATCTTAAGAGATGAAGGACAGGTGGGCATTTTCTAGGTAATGTGGGGTGATAGAAGGCATTTCAGAGGCAAAGAATAACGTATGCACAATCACTGACGCTGGAAAAAGAGAAGGATCGAAGTCCAGAAACGGGACAGCATGGAAAGCCTGTGTGGAAGGATTAGCTCTACATGGAAAGAGTGAACGTTCTTCATGTGACACTGCTGTTGGGTACCATCTGGTTGCTGTAATGACATACAGCAACCCTGGGAACAACACACTGGAGCCTTGCCCTATTCTGCACCATCCTCAAGATCCCTGCTGCCCTCAAGTTCACTGCTACAATCACTGTGCCAGTCTATCTCACCGAAGGGCTTCCTTTCTATCTCTGACCTTTACTTTTCCAAGCATGATGTTGTTTTTTCCTGAGGACACGCTCCTCCTAACAGTATGCTCCGAGTCTGTGATATGAAGTTTCACCATCCTTTTTCCTCTAAGGAGCATCATAGTTACACTTCCTCCAAAAAACAGACTCATTTTTTCTCTTGGCAGCTCGTATCTAGTACTCTTCACCAGTGCCACAATTCAGAAGCGTCAGTTCTTCAGTTTTCCTTGTTCATTGCCCACCTTTTACACTTCATGTAATGTTGTTATGTGCCGTCGAGTCGCCTGAGACTCATAGCGACCCTATGTACAAAAGCCCTAAACTCCACTCTGTCCTGTGCCAACCGCACTGTCTCTGACACTCCCATCCCAATTATCCCAGTCACTGAATCAATCCACCTCATAGAGGGCCTTCCTCTCCTGCGCCGTCCC
>NW_006399816.1:4128661-4153386 GCF_000299155.1 Elephantulus edwardii | reverse complement strand
TTTTCATTGAAGACTTCAGCGATTGGCCAAAGATCTTTTCAAGCAACTACAAATACAAGACAGTGGCTCATGGACAAACAATAAAGTTTCTGCTTTAGATCGGACACTAGGCGAGATCGCTAGAATATTGGAAAAGGAGGTATGTGATTAATCTCTGACCTATGAACTTTAACCTTTGTGGTCCTTTCTCATCATCTGTGACAGATAATGAGCTGTATTACACTCTTTCTATGTACATGTTTAAGTATTTTCAAAAAAACATTAAATAATTGTTTTTCTGAGTTTTTAATGAGATTGAAATTGTTCTCTGTTTCACTTGAAGCCTTCAAAAGAAAAAAAGTATGTTCTTCAAGTCTTGGTTTTCTCAGTTTCCCACATGAAACAAAATTGTTTAATCAAGAATGATAATATATTATGTGATTCTATGACAAAATATAAAATAATAATTTCAGGCACATGAACTACAACAAGCAGGGATCCCTTATAACACTTCATCCGTTTCATTACAAGGGCATTTGTTTCAGAGTTGTCTCAGGCGTGTGTTTGTGTCTATCTATCTGTCTCTCTGTGTGTGTATTTTTAGGGTTGTCTTGTGTGTCTGCATGTCTCTATGCACATGTATGTATGTGTGAACAAGGGACTAGTACTGTAAAATCTTTCTTGTGTCAGGACAAATGAACAATAATTTCTCTGAACATGATGGATCTGAGACCTTAGCCTGCATCAGAATCCCCTAGGAGACAGTTGAAAGCACAGAGTGCTGGACCTCACCCTGGATTTCTGATTTAGTGGGTTCTGGAGTGGGTCCCTAGCATGTATATTTCTAAACAGTTCCCCAATGATGCAGATGATGCTGGTTCATGGACCACACTTGGAGAAAAGCTGCTTTTGTGTGGGGCAGATGCCTCAGAGATGAAATTGCTGGGTTCTCGGGCATATGAATGAGAAAATTCCAAGATGATACCTAGAGTTTGAGCAGACAACACGGTTCTCTATAGGAACTGAGTGCAGCCTAATCAGTATGGATTGTGGAAGGCTCCTATGGAGGCAGTTCTCCTACATAATCCATCCTTTACAGAGTGCTGAAAAGCTCAAAATGAGTATTTGTCAGAAATGGACTAGGTGGAATGGCTAGAGCTTTGATGTGCCTTAAGTGAAATTTCTCATCATTTTTTTATTAGCACGGGGTGATTATTTTTTGTTTTTACAGAAGATACTAACACTTTAAAAGACACTTATTTGCTTGAAGATAGCACTGCAGGCACCTTCAAAGACTTTTATCTCATGAATATTGTTTTAGATTGAAAGAATTACAGTCTAAAAGTAAAATAGTCTCAATAAGGAAGGTATTTAGTATGAGAATTTAGGTAGTGTTATTTCATTCACAAAGGGGCAATTTACTGGAATTCTACTGATTCTTTATAATTTGGAGGAGGAAAATATAGTCTGCTCCAGTCTAAATGGTCTGTGTCAGGAACCTTGCTGTAAAGCTGTCCTCAGAGTATACACTTCAGGACCACCTAACAGTCTAAACTTCCCCACAATAAGATCCTTTTGCTACATTTATAACTAAAACCCTTTTCAGCTAGCAGGACAGACTCACTTTATGTAGAATTCTGTACAGTTATACTGACATTCCAGTGGAATTCAACTGATGGTATTTATGATCTCAGACTAGGGATTATAAATTACCCTCCCTTTTTGTTTGGAAAACTGCCTGGAGTAACAGTATCATTAGAGCCAAAGGCAAGTACCTCCCCAGTGAAGACAGCCTACAAGTGACCAGGAAGGGACTGGTGGAACCTGGCAAGATGGATCCTACGTTCTGTACCTGCCTCCTTTTGACCCATCACACTGATCATTTTCTGTTATTGCTTTGGCACAGTTCTTCTTTGATGATCTCTGAAATTCTGAAAACTCCTTTAGAGTTAAAGAAGTAAATTGATGATAAACAAAAATATCTCATAAGAAAAGGAATCAGAAGACTGAGGAGGATGTGGATATGGTGGTGCTTGCCAAGCTGTGTGCCTGCTGTGAGGCTCATGGCAAGTTCTTGAACTTCTGTGTCTCGGAGCCTTCTGCTGTTTTAGAGTCTCTGTTTCTCTGTTCAAAAATTAAAGGCTTTATCTGCATGTGCTGTGCTTTTAAAAGGATTCCAACCACTTCTGTTTACCGAAATAATGGCACTCTATGGTGCTTGAACCAGCTCTCTGTACAAACTTAGAGAATGCAGAATATAATGCAAATTCTATTTTCTTTAAAGCATTAAGGAGCTGAGAAGAAATTAAAGAAATTCCAGGTCAGAGCAAAAACAAAATTCAGGAAGTCATGCTTGTAACAAGAGCACTTGCCTCACTGACAAATGTGAGTTATGGTTTTGCCCACTTTGTGGAGTGAGGGAACAAAATGTCAAAGCCTACGGGATACCCAGTTATGAAGTCTAATAGAGTCTTTTTCCCTCCACAGACTTAGGCTATAATAGCCTAGTCTTTCACATGATCATGAATCTCGCCTCACCTCACCTCTTAGAGACTGCAAAGAAAATGTCTGGGCGCACTGTAACAAGTTGAAACAGTAATCCAGTCCTGGAGTTACTTTGCCTCCCAATTCACATCACCTATATTACTTCAAATGACAAATTGAGTCTAACATAGTCTCATGTTGAATAATGATGTCTGCGGATATCTGACAGAAGGAAATGCAAATTTTCATGGAAGGAAGATCCATTTGCTTTAGGTCTTAGGTGACTTCTGTCAAATGATGCTACAAGAGCACATAACTGTGGTTAAAAAAATAACTAAGCACAAAAATAAATAAATGAAGAAAGAGAACAATTAGAAATTCTGTAAGGCCTTTGTGATTATAGCTTCAGATTTTTAAACAGTTTTTGCTGTCTTTTGAGAGTATTATTAAAGAAAAGGTTGAAAATATCTCCAGGAATTGACCTAGCTGAATAAATAATTCAAAAAAATGCTATCCTGCATGACAATGAATAGAGCTGAGCAAAATATAAATTGTGCAACTGAATTCTTAACATGGTAGTGGGAAATACTGTGGTCAGATCCTGGGCACAATGGTAATAAAAAAGAAATAGATAAAAGGTTGAGTAATGCTTTTGACTACATTGCAGATATGGTGACAACAATGTGAGCCTAAGACTTACAAAGATGGGGGCTGCAGTGACAGACCCATATTTTGACTTGGAATCTTAGAGGGCTACACTTAAAGACAATGAGAGTGTACATGCATTATTGGTTCTTACACAGACTGCAGTGAAGACTGCATCCTCTGGGTGGCTTCAGATCCACTGTTTTTGTTATGTGCCGTAGAGTCACCTGGGACCTATAGTGACCCTGTGTACAGCAGTTTTGAACCTTGCCTTATCCTGAGCCAGTCTCACTAATTCCAACATACCAACCCACAGTGCCCCAGTTGCTGTGTCAGTCCATCTCATCTAGGGTCTTCCTCTAGAAAAAAAAAAAAAGAAAGAAAATGTTACTAAGGTGTGCCAAGAAATCTGGAGGACAACTATCTGGCCAACTGACTGGAAGAGATCTCTATTTGCTCTCATTCCAAAGAAAGGTGATCCGACAGAGTGTGGAAATTGTCGAACAGTATCATGATATACATGCAAGCACGATTCTCCTGAAGATTATCCAAAAACGACTGGAACAGCACGTCAACAGGGAACTGCCTCAAATTTAGGCTGTCTTTAGAAGAAGCTGTGGCACTGCGGATATTACAGCTAATTTCAGATGGATCTTGGCTGAAAGCAGGGAGTACCAGAGGAATGTCTATCTGTGTTTCATTGACTATGCAAAGGCATTTTACTATGTGGATCACAACAAACTGTGGCTAACTCTGAGAAGAATGGGAATCCCAGAACACTTGATTGTGCTTTTGCAAAACCTATACTTGGACCGAGCGGCATTTATCACAACAGAACAAGGAAACACTGCATGGTTCAAAATTGGGAAGGGTGTGCGTCAAGGATGTGTCCTATCTCTTTTATCTTTTTAATCTATATGTGGAACAGATTATCCGAGAGGCACTATGAGGAGAAGTGTGGCATCAGGATTGGAGGTAGACTTATCAGCAATCTGCATTATGCAGATTACACAACCCTGCTTGCTGAAATTGAGGGGGACCTGAAGTGCTTGCTGCAGAAGGTCAAGAACTGCAGCCTTCAATATGGATTGAAGCTCAACATTAAGGAAACAAAAATTGTTACCACTGGGCCAGTTGGCAGCGTCATGATAGATGGTGAAGAGACTGAGATTGTTGACAGCTTCAGTTTTCTTGGCACCAGAGGCCAGGAAATAAAAAGGCGCATTGCCATGGGAAAGTCTGCTGTTAGGGACCTCTCCAAAGTACTGAAGAGCAATGGTGTCTCTCTGGAGACTAAGGTGCATCTGATACAGACCATGGTCTTCACAATCACTTGTTATGCATCAGAGAGTTGGACAATGACCAAGGAGGATAGAAGGAGAATTGATGCCTTTGAGCTGTGGTGCTGGAGAAGAGTATTGAGAGTACCATGGACTGCTAGGAAAAGAAACAGATTCATCCTGGAAAGGGTTAAACCAGGTGGCTTCTTGGAGACAAGGATTCTGAGGCTCCGTCTAACATACTTTGGACATGTTGTGAGGAGAGACCGGTTCTTGGAGAAGGACATCATGTTTGGGAGGGTGGAGGGACAGCGCAGGAGGGGAAGGCCCTCTATGAGGTGGATTGATTCAGTGACTGGGATAATTGGGATGGGAGTGTCAGAGACAGTGCAATTGGCACAGGACAGAGCAGAGGTTAGGGCTGTTGTACATAGGGTCACGAGGAGTCGCAAGCGACTCGACGGCACATAACAACAACAGTCAACACTCTTGGTACCAGCAGCCAGGAAAGCAAGAGATGAATTTCACTGGGAAAGTCTGCTGTCAGAGATCTCTCCAAAGTACTGAAGAGCAATAAATATCAGTCTGGGGACAAAAGTGTGCCTGATACAGACCATGATCTTTACAATTACTTGCTATGCATCAGAGAGCTGGAAAATGACTAGGGGTGATAGAAGGAAAATTGATGCCTTTGAGCTGTGGTGCTAGAGAAGAGTATTGAATATACCATGGACTGCTAGAGAACAAACAAGTTCATCCTGGAGAGGGTGAAGTCAGGCTGCTCCTTGGAGGCAATGACTCTGAAGTTTCATCTGACATACTTTGGACATGTTGCAAGGCGGGATCAGTTCTTGGAGAGGGACACCATGCTTGGGAGGGTGGAGGGACAGCGCAGGAGAGGAAGGCCCTCAATGAGATGGACTGATGGCAACTCAACAGCATATAACAACAACAACAACTACTACTATTCAAGGTATGTTGTTGTTATGTGCAGCTGAGTTGCTTGCGACTCGTAGTGGCCCTTTGTACAGTAGTCCTGAAACCTTCTCTATCCTGTGCCAACTTACTATCTCTGACACACCTACCCTCATTACCCCAGTCACTGAAACAATCCATCTCATTGGGGGTCTTCCTTTCTTTTTCATCACTAACTGAGTATAAAAATTATTCTTATGTTGTTGGTGAATGCCATTGCATTGATTCACACTTTTAATGACCTGTACAGGACAGAGGAGAAGTGCTCCATATGGTTCCTTAGACTATAATCTTTACAAAAGCACATTTCTTCTACCAAGTGGGTCAAACCATAGGTCTTTGGTTGGCCAAGCATTAACCATTGCTTTACTCTGGCCCATAAGTTACTTATATAATGAATTATTTAACAGTGAGCTACAGCTATGAATAACATCATGAGTGTTACAGAAAAAGTGTTTACAGAAGAGCAAGTTGCCAAAAATATGTATGCTCTACTAATTTAAGATATTTAAAATTCTGAATAGAGAAATGTGCATTATGTACTTGGTTCTTAAAACTGTAAAGAAAATATTCTCAGAAAAAGTGGGATAATGCTTACTCAAGGAAAGAATGTGTGAGTTGTGGTTAGAAAGAAGCACCTAGGGAGAGCTCTGGGGGCCTAGTGGCAAGAAGCTGCACTGCAATTCCAGAGGTGCGCGGTTCTCCTCCTGTACCATTCAGATCCGATTCGACGGTACATGCACAAAAAATAATATTTTTTTAAAAAAAGAAAGAGGCACCTGAATTGTTTATTTGAGTTTTGTATTTTTTAAAAAATGTTTTAAAATTGTAACTTCAGTGAAAGTTTACAAAGTAAAATAATTTTAAATTTGGCCATTCCTACACATTTTGTTCTGTAACACTATTATCTGTCCCTACAATGTAATAATTGCACTTCTCCCACTTCTCCTAGTTCTGATTTCCTTTAATCCTTCTATACCTTTATGTGACTTTTTTTTAGTGGTATTGTGTTGGCCATCCCCTTATGGTACATTACCTTTCTCTTCAACCATCTTAATAAGTATCTATTACATATTAAGTGGGCTCTGGGGGTGTAGACTTTAAGGCATTACTCTTCTGACTGAAAGGCCCCACCTCTCTGGTACTTCAACTCCACTAGAGATTCTGAGGGAGGAAGATGAGTAATCATCTCCTGTGCAGTTCACACCCTTGGAAACCCTGTGGAAGATCAGATTTAAGTTGGTTCCATCCAGAGAGCTGAAAGTGAGAGTGAGTGATTACCTATTGGCTATATTTTACTCTCCCTCTCCCCAATGAGTGGTTTCTTGAATGTTACCAGTCTTCTTTTTTTCTGACCCAAGTGATTACACAATATTCAAACTATAATATTCCTTTAAATTGTACCTACATGTTTTCTGACTTTTTGTGTGTTAATGTTTTACCATAAAATTATATTAAATTCAAGTTAAAATAAATTCCTCCAGAGACCCTTTACTTGCACAACTGTTTCATTACTTCAAGTAAGAGAGCCTAAAAAAACCCCTCTTCCGTGCAAACTCATTGCCTTCCTTCTTGCCATTGTGTTAAATTCAGGCCAAGTGAGAATGATTTGCATTGATGAACATTGCGTTTAAATTTGGATAATAACAGCATCCCAGAAGCTTTCTGTGGTTTATCAGTAACATGAGACATTTGTATGCTGTTACTGTAAGTAAACAGTTTAAGCAGATGGATTGGACATGGAGTTTGTCCAATTGCCTTTCCTGACTTTTTCAACATCCTGCCAAATTTAAATAGAGATTCAGCTGTGAATCTCTTGAACCTGAATAAGCAAACCACATAGCTGGCAGAATTCATAATTTGAACTAATTTGAGAGTTGTCAAGGCATAATTTACTTTGTGATCCCAACAGCAAGCCATGCCATGGTTTGGAGATTTTGCAGTTCTTGCAGAATTCCAACAGCGGATACCTGTGGAAGGTAGACACCCCCCTCCCCTTGTGTGTTTGTCTGCATGTGTGTGTGTCTTATTTTTGATTGGTTGGTTGCCAGTGTAGCTTGTTAATAGTTTAACAGATGCCGAGGCAGAAAGGAGATAAACCACTGAACTCTGAGAGCTTAGGTCCTGCTAAATACTTCTCATCTCCCAGACATCATGTTTTGGTTTGGGGTTTGCTTCTTATTTTCTGCTGGCATTCTTCAGTTGAAAGGAATTGGAAAGCATTCAGTATTATGAACATCTTTCTTTGATTCTTTCACTACTTATGTTCTCAACTTATGTAGCTGTTTCCTCATAGCAGCTGATAAATAACTGTATACAGTCCATATGACACCCACATTTTGTCAAGTATTTTAACAGATGCAGCATTTGGCAGAAAGTAACATAAAAATATGTTAAGACCTTGATCTAGCTAGTATTAGAAGGGGAAATGAAATTATAAGAGCTAATGGAATTATAAAGGCAAATGGAATTATTACTTCAAAAGCCTGACCAATGTAATTTGGTTTGCAGTTTTTTAGAAAGAACAGAGATTAGATAGGAGCTGTAGGGAACAGTGAATTTATGTTAATGAAGGAGTGTCTCTTAGTTATACTTGTAAAAACTGATGAATTGGTAATGTGTTTTGCTGCAAATATTTTTTTTTTTATTTAGGTTGTTTATTTTTCATTTCAATGAACATCTACATAGATTTTGGGATTCCATTCATTCATTGTTGCACCCTTCTCCCCGCACAAACCCCTCCCCCCCCATTTGCTCCTCTCCTTGAAACGCAAAAGAAAAACTCCCTCATTGATACACAGTCCCCCCCCGCACCTCCCCAAACCCCAGCCCCTAGCCCCAAATATAATCCACTCTACAACCCTCATTGCATACTCCTACGATAAAAATAATGCCCTAAAATATAATACTTTTAGACTATTCTCTCCCCCATAGACTTCAATGCCGTAAACATATTTCATCCAGTTAAATAAATAGCATTTTTGTAAAAAGAGGAAAGAACTATAAAATCGATAAAACGTGCAACCTATGTAAGGCAGAAAGCTGTCAAAGAAGGAAAATGTGGATATTTCTTGCTAAGTAGAGAGCAGTAGAAAAGTCACTGCATCCTGTCAAAGGTTGAAAACTTGTGAGACTCAGAAAACCAAGCCAGTTCTCACTGAGTTCTCACTATTTCAGACTTCACTGTGTTTGGAGGAAGGGGAATTGACTGGGAAGGGGCATAGGAACTTTCTTAGATCACAGATGAGTTGTTTGTCAAGTCACTCCTCAGGGCAAACCCGTGTGTGTTAGTATAGAACTGTGCTGCATAAAGTTTTCCAGTAGCTGACTTTTTTAGACATAGACTTTATTCTAAGGCTCCAGTGGGTGGCTTGAACTTCTATGGTTAGCAGTTGAGCACACGGACTGTCCCACTGAGGGGCGAATGGGTGATAGAAGTGGTTTGTATTTTGTTTTAGGTGTTGACTACTTAGGAATGTGCACTTGAATCTCTAAATCTGTATATTTTGTTGTTTTGAACAATAAACCCTTGATACCACACTTGTTTATTAGCTTTTTTAATTTCTTCTGTGGTATGACTGTTAAAATATTCATATTTATACCAGTTTATAAGAGCTCTTTATACAGTCTGATCACTAGTCCTGGAGTAGTGTTGGTGGTTGTGTACTGTAGAGTCAGAACTGACCTATAGCTGACCCTTCAGGGTGTTTTCAGAGGCAGTTATTTGCACGGGAGGAGATAGCTCATCCATCCTTCTCTTGTGTAGCAGCTGGTGGCCTCAAACACCGTGCCTTCAGGATTGCAGGCACAGCTTCTTGCCGTGAGGCCACCAGAGCTCCCAAGTCTTAAGGTATTCAAATGTATTAAAAATATCTACTCTTTCTTGTACACAGCTTTAGTTTGTTTGGCTCCATAGTCAACAGTCTTGGCACCAGCAGCCAGGAAATTAAAAGGCGCATTGCAATGGGAAAGTCTGCTGTTAGGGACCTCTCCAAAGTGCTGAAGAGCAATGGTGTCTAAGGTGCGTCTGATACAGGCCATGGTCTTCACAATCACTTGTTATGCATCAGAGAGTTGGACAATGACCAAGGAGGATAGAAGGAGAATTGATGCCTTTGAGCTGTGGTGCTGGAGAAGAGTATTGAGAATACCATGGACTGATAGGAAAACAAACAGATTTGTCCTGGAAGGGGTTAAACCTGGTGGCTCCTTGGAGGCAAGGATTCTGAGGCTCCATCTAACATACTTTGGACATGTTGTGAGGAGAGACCGATCCTTAGAGAGGGACATCATGCATGGGAGGGTGGAGGGACAGTGCAGGAGAGGAAGGCCCTCTATGAGATGGATTGATTCAGTGACTGGGATAATTGGGATGGGAGTGTCAGAGACAGTGCGATTGGCACAGGACAGAGTGGAGTTTAGGGCTGTTGTACATAGGGTCACAAGCAACTCGATGACTCAAGGATTCAAGGGCACATAACAACAACAACAACTCTTTCTTTGCCTTTCCTTTTATTGTTTGTACTCTTGGTTTCTTATTTTAATGTCAAATTTATCAGTATATCTTTTTATTATCCCACCTGAAAGTCATTAAGATAACCTGTTGGTGTCATTATCATTCCAAGTCTGCAATCTTTACAAAAGTTGACTGACACATCCTTTTCTGGTGAGTTTGAACTGCTGGTTTGTAAGTTAATGAACACTTAACCACTGTCCCAGCAGGCTCCCAGAGTCTTTGAGATAATTTCCTACATTAGTTTGAGGTTTTATAATTTTTACTTATTCTGTATTGCTTAAAACAGTTACTTTCAGTCTATTACCCAGCTAGATTAGGTTTTTCTGTTTGTTTCCAATCAGAATGTTTAATATTTTGACCGTCACTTACGGAAAAGACCCATTTTCCCCCTGTTCTTCACTGCTTCTCAAAACTGCATGCATTTCTTGTTTCTCTAATCTTTCCAGGTCTTTGCTTGCCTCTCCTTTTACAAGTGCTTACACACTTTTCATTTCTTAACTTCCCATCTACTTAAACTTGTCAAGTCACCACCAGGGTTCTCTTTAGAGAAGGATATCATGATTACTAAAATAGAAGGCCAGCGGAAAAGAGCGTGATTATCACGTAAGATGAATTAATAGAGTGGTAGCAACAGCAGGCTTAAGCAGGCAGCTTTTTGGTTTGTAATACATCAAGTCAATATGAATTGCAACCTGCTCAGTGACACCTAACAAAAATTTTTTGCTCATTGCTGAAAATGGCAATGCTCTTGACAAAATAAAGAACAAATCATTATAATTCTTTTGTCACTGTTAAAGCCCCTTGTTAGGTATATAATTTACAAAGAAAACTAAACAAATAATTAAATGAATAAATAAGTTCTTATAGGAGATCCTTTCAGCCCAGGATAAGCCGTGAGTGATGGCCCCTCTTCAGTGAGGAGTGGTGGTTCCAGAAGTTTTGTAGCTTCCTGACAGTGCTCTATCTTCCACCTTTCTGGAAGTGCCTGCCCTTGGCCTCACCTCAGTGATTGATTGCCTGATACAGTGAATAAACACTTACTGTTTTTTCCACATTTGTATAAGTCTAGGTTCTCGGAAATGGTGACACTGAGAAACGAGAATGCCTTTCTCTGGAACTTGATCTTAGTTGTTTTCCGTTCAGCTCAAGTTATTTTAAATAGTCTTGTAAAATACCTTGTATTTAACTAAGGTGAGTAGAAAACATTCTCCCCCTTGTAATGCTCTTGATGTTAGTTGCCTTCAGGCGGTTCCAGTTGATAGTTATCCTTTGTGTACTACATAGGACTACTCCACAGGGCTTTCGAGGGGACCTTTCAGAAGCAGGTTGCCAGGCCTGTCTTCTGAGGTGCCTGTAGATATGTTCAAACCATTAACTTTTCAGATAGCAGCTGAGTATTTAACAATTTGAGCTTTGGGACTCCTTCCCTTAACAGGATATAATTGAAAATATTATTTAAATGAATAAATGATAAAACAAACCCAGCAGATTTTATTTTTGAAATAAGATATTAAAAAAACTTTAAAGATATTGTTTGCTTTCACTAGATGTATGGTCCCAAATCCTGAGAAATTTATCCTTTTCTGACATTAGAGATTTCTTAAATATACAGTTGGAGAAACTGTGCCCTAGACCTACTTAAGTCATCTGGTTTGTCATATATTCCACTCAGAGCAATTTGAAGAAACAGAATTGCTTCTGTTGTTGTTGTTGTTATGTCCATCGAGTTGCTTGCGACTCATAGTGACCCTATGTACAAGAGCTCTAAACGCCATTCTATCCTGTGCCAACCTCGCTGTCTCAAACACACTCATTCTCACCACTCCAGTCACAGAATCGATCCATCTCATCAAGGGTCTTCCTCTCCTGCGCCGTCCCTCCACTCTGCCAAACATGATGTCCCTCTCCAAGGACCAGTCCCTCCTTGCAACATGCCCAACATATGTCAAGACAAAGCTTCAGAATCCTTGACTCCAAGAGCATTGCGGCTTCATCCTCTCCAGGACAAACCGTTTATTCTCCTAGCAGTCCATGGTTTATTCAACACTCTTCTCCAGCACCACAGCTCAAAGGCATTAATTCTCTTTCTGTCATCCCTAGTCACTGTCCAACTCTCCGATGCATAGCACGTAATTGCGAAGACTATAACCCAGATCAGGTGCACCTTAGTCTCCAGCCTGATGCCGTTGCTCTTCAGTACTCTTGAGAGGTCCCTCACAGCTGACTTTCCCAATGCAATTCATCTCTTGATTTCCTGGCTGCTGTTCACAAGAGTATTGACTGGAACCAAGCAAACTAAAACTGTTAATTATCTCAATCTCTTCACCATCCATACTGATGCTGCCACTTGGCCCAGTGGTGAAAATCTTTGTTTTTTTGATGTTGAGCTTCAGTTCATATAGGAGGCTTCAGTCCTTGACCTTCTGCAGCAAGCACTTCAGGTCCTCCTCAGTTTCAGCAAGCATGGTTGTGCCGTCTGCATAGCGCAGGTTGTTCATGACTCTTCCACCAATCCTGATGCCACATTCCTCCTTGCGTACAGCCCAGTGTCTCAGATGATCTGTTCTGCATACAGATTGAAAAGGTATGGAGACAGAATACATCTCTGACGGACCCCCTTCTTGATTTTGAACCATGTAGTGTCTCCTTGCTCTGTTCTGACAACTACCTTTTGGTCCAAGTATAGGTTTCACATTAGCACAATCAAATGTTCTGGGATTCCCATTTTTCTCAGAGTCAGCCATAGCTTGTTGTGATCCACACAGTCAAAAGCCTTTGCATAGTCAATGAAGCACAGATAGACATTCTTCTGGTATTCTTTGCTTTCTGCCAAGATCCATCTAACATTAGCTATAATATCCCTAGTATCATGACCTCTTCTAAATCCAGGCTGCACATCTGGCAGTTCTCTGTTGACATATTGTTCCAAACGTTTTTGGATAATTTTCAGCAGAAGCTTGCTTGCATTTGATATTAATGATATTGTTCGATAATTTCTACACTCTGTTGGGTCACCTTTCTTTGGAATGGGAACAAATACCGATCTTTTCCAGTCAGTCGGCCAGGTGGCTCTCCTCCAGATTTCTTGGCACAACTTAGTGAGCACATCCAGGGTAGTGTCTGTTTGTTGAAATATGTCAGTTGGTATGCCGTCAACTCCTGGAGCCTTGTTTTTTGCCAATTCCTTCAGAGCAATTTGAACTTCCTCCTTCATCACCATAGGCTCTTGCTCATGTGTTATTTCATGAAATTCTTCTGTGTCAGCCAATTCCTTCTGATACAATGACTCTGTGTACTCCTTCCATCTTCTCTTGATACTTCCTGGATCATTTAACATTCTGCCCAAAGTATCCTTAAGTATCCCGTGGCTTGAATTTGTTTTTCAGCTCCTTCAGCTTAAGAAATGCTGAGATAGTTCGGCCCTTCTAGTAGCGTATAATAGAGGACAGAGTTGAATCAGCATTGAAAAGACATTTATGGAAGCAAATGAGTGCAGGGTTAAAATCATGGACCCTAAAACCCACTATTTCTCCATCTTTTAACCCTGGACAAGTTAATCTAGACTTCAGTGTCCATGTTGGTAAAAAGGAAAATAATCACGGCCCTCGGGCCTGCTTTTAACTAGGTCGTATAGCCCTGATGTGTCCACTTGCAATACAGAGGTAACTCATGGTTGCTGTGAAGCTAAACCCTGTGACTCTGATGTGTTAAATGTGATAATGGTTACCTATGGTGGAAAGTGGTTGGTGGAGCTCCCCGGTTAAAACAAGGTTGGAAGCAGGAGTGGCATCCATTTCCAAAATAGCTTGCCTCCAGAAACTCTATGAACGTGCAGAAAGGATGAAAGTTACATAAGTTTTAAGTACTCTCATTCATAGGGTCGTGATGAGTCCCCTAAGACTTGACGGTACTTAACAACAACAACAACGGCATATATGAGAGGATTGTTTGACTCTTAAATAAGGTGTCTTAAACTTTAGATAGTGAATAGGCCATCAGTATATGGCTAATACAGTTTTATGGAAGTGTTCAAAAAGTAAGTGTTGTAATTATGGACTTCAAGTCAAATTCCAACTTTGCCGTGCCGTAGCTCAATTAGCCCTGTCACAGTGTATAACCTTTGCAATCATTCCTTTTTTTAAAATAAAATTTTGTTTTCTACTGGCTTACTTACAGAGTTCATCTACATGGTTTTTTATATTGATCTTT
The DNA here is from genome assembly GCF_000299155.1 of Elephantulus edwardii. Lineage (NCBI taxonomy): Eukaryota > Metazoa > Chordata > Mammalia > Macroscelidea > Macroscelididae > Elephantulus > Elephantulus edwardii. Next base: position 4,139,298 of record NW_006399816.1, on the reverse strand, counting down.
CCCGTTTCCTTTACCCATCTCTCCCTCCACCCATCAAACTGTGAGACCCTATGATTACCCCCTTGCCCATCCTTACCCCTCTACTTCCACCCTCCCTCTATTTTGGATCCTCATACTTGTTCTTTAATAATGGTCTTTCACAGTATTTGTCCTTCTGGGACTGAGTTAGTTCACTTAGAATAATGTTCGTTGGTCTCTCCTAAGTTAGGTAGTGATTTACAAAATTATTGCTCCTGTGTGCTGCATTATATTCCATCGTGTGAATGTACCTTGTTACCGCTTTTTAAAAATTAATGATAATATAACTTCATCATTTATTTGTAAGAATAAAAAGTTGATAACATGATAATGAAATAGTATTTGTACAGAAATACAAGATGATTTTATATGTAAAAATAAATTCATGTACGTCATTATATTAGTTAATTAAAGTAAAAAGAACAATAATACAAGGTGGGGAACTCTTAATTTTTAACACTTGTTCCCAATACTTAACTAATTAAGGAGAGCCTGTTGAAGGTTAGTCACCGGAAGTCTGCAAAAAGCAATGTATTTAGTAGTGCAGTGTTGATACACTGTTCTGGAGCCCTGGCCAGCTCAACATAACAAGAAGAAGCAGAGCTGCCATTTTGCTGGTATGTACCATTACAGCCATACGCATTGTTTAAACTCAGTGCTCCATTCTGATTTCTTGATGTCTGCATATATACATAAAACACACGTATGCACACCTACATATATATGTAATACAGACATGTGTGTAGAGTACATATTTTATATATTTATGTGTTTTTATATATATTAAAAACACACATATATAAGGAGCCCTGATTTACCAGCAGCTTCGTGGGAGAAGGATGTAAAATCTCTTCTTGTGCAATTTACAGCCTCTGAAAACCTGCTGGAGGTTCAGCTATGAGTCAGTTCCAAATCAAAGACAGTGGGTTTGAGTTTGCGTTTTGGTCATATAAATGTTTAGCTGCTAAAACTAAAGGTTGGCAGTTCCAACTGACCATTCTGAGGGAGAAAGATGGGCAGTCTTCTCCCGTAAAGATTTACATAACTAATTATCATCTAAATCAATAAGAAACAACCAGACTATTGGAAACGGGTCAAAATCATGGAAAAAGAAACCCAAATGCCAGGAAATATTTAGAAAGGCGTTCAATCTTACAAATAATCAGGTGACATGTCATTTTATCTTTCTCTTTTTGTAGAATGTGCAATTCTTTTTTAAAAAATTTTATTATTATTTCTCTGTGGGTGGGTACCGTCAAATCGGATCTGTCTGGTACAGGAGGAGATTGTCCCTCCTTCTCCAGCAGAGCATCTGGTGGATTTGAGCTATGCACCTCTGGGATTGCAGTGCAGCTTCTTGTCAGTAGGCCACCAGAACTCGCCCCAAGCTCTTTTCTAAAGCAGCTGCCTCACTTTACATTACCACAGTATCTGAGAGGTCTCGTTTTTCTTTATCTTTGCTGTTGTCTGTGTTTTTGTTATATCCATCCCTGTGGATGTGAATGATGTTTCAGTGTGGTTTTGATTTGTATTTCTCTCATGACTCATGATGACCATCTTTTCATGTGCTTATGGGCCATTTGTAAATTACATTTGGAGAAATGTCTCTTACAAACTTTTCCCATGATTTGAGTTCTTTACTTTTTTTTTTAATGAATTGTAGGAATCCCTTATACATTTTGGACATAATTCCTTATCAGTTAAATTATTTGCAGGTATTTTCTCCTATCTTGTGCATTGTCTCTATTTTTTTTTATGGTTCCCTTTGAGCACACAGTTTTTTCATTTTTGCATAGTAAAAGGTATTTCTTTATTCGTTAAGTTGCTTGTGCTTTTGGTGTTGGATCTATTGCTTAATCCAAGGTAATGGGATCGAAGTCTGAAAGTGTATGCATTCATGGCACTTTGGGAATTAGGTGGCAAGTATTTTAACGCTTCAAACAATTAATAATTTAACAGCATAAACAGTGTAGTATAGAGATAATAATGCAGTTTAGTATTTGATGGCTTCCTTCTTTGATAACTGTCATGAAGATTAATGACATTTTAAATATTGTTGGGAAAATTACTGTTATTGTTAGGACTTTTAAGATACTGAAGAAATGAACTCTGGGTTTATTGTAATAAAGTGATATATAATTTAAGAAATTAAAACTCTATGCAAAGTTTGTTTTATAATAGCTCAAATAATATTTATTGAATAAGTGCTGGACTTTTCATATTATGACTTCTAACTGGTTCAACAGTCTTCAATCAGTATTATGCAGCAGTGAGATTACTTTAGTCATATAAAAACATTCAGGATTCAACTCAGACCTGGAACTAGGTCAGTGTGTCCCACATATACACAATCTGTATTGTTGTAGTTGCTAATATATACTTTCAAGTCAGATCCAACTCATAGATGACCCTCCAGAGACAGTTAGAGGAGGGGTAAAAGGGATCTTGAAGATAAGACTGCAATGCCCACTACATGTCTTAAACAAGTCATTTGTCATGCTTTTTTTGTTACTATTCCTTCCCTTCACTGAAAATGACCTTCCTCTTTCCTGCCCCTTGCTAATGAAATTAAGTCATCTTGACTTTAAACCATTGTTTTATCCACATTAAGAAATATCTTTCTTTCTCTCTTTCTTTGTCTCTCATTGCTGTTGGGTGGCATCAAGTAATGACTAAGAGCACAGGCTCTGGGGTCAGTCCTGGTGCTACAGTTGAATTCTTTTTCCCAGCAGTCTTCCCAAAGCTTCAGTTACCACTGAACCTAAGGCAACATATGTGACCTTTTCTTTTTAATTCATCTGTAAAATGGATATGATGAGAGTAATACCTATTTTATGATTAAATTAAATGATGCACATAAAGTGTGTGTAAATGTGCCTCGCATCTGGTAAGCATTCAGTTTGTAGTAGTTGCTACTGTTTTTATTACTGTATTATCCAGATAATATTTTTGTCCATCCTTTGATGTGTCAGTATAATCTCTCCAGTACAGAGATTGTTGCTGTGCCTGGTTTAATCTTCCTACCACTGTAGAATGCTCTGGTATGTGAACACTCTAAAGACACTGTATAATCTTCACCTTACCTCAAGGAGATAAAAAGGTTGCTTAGGGGATGTGGTACTCAGAAAAAATCCGCAAATTGTCTGCCCTTGAGTCAGCTCCAACTCATAATATGCCTCCATCATGTTTCAATGCCTTCAAATCTTAACAAGAAGAGATGACCCATCTTTCTCCTGTAGAACTGCTGATGAATATGAACCACTGGAGACAATCAGTGTTTGAGTTTCTAGGAATATGGGAAACCTTATATCATAGGGTAGAAAATTCCCTAATCATAAAAAAGATACAGGAAGGAGATGTTATTCTCTTTGACATCCCTTTGTATATCTTTTCTGTGATTCGAGAATTCTCTATAAATTCCCAGGGAGGCCTGGGTTTCCTTTTCCTAGTGGGTAAAGAGTTGCACTGCCAACCCTAAGACAGTCGGTTTGGATTCACTGGCTTCTCCTAGGGAGAAAGATGGGCAGTCTCCTGTGCGATTTACAGCCTCTGAAAACCCACTTACTAGAAGGTCAGCTGTGAGTCACTTCCTACTCACTAGCACATAACACCACCACTTACCTTCTAAAGATAAGCTTCCCCATGTTAGAAGCCAAAAACATTACCTGCTCACCCTTCCCCCTGCCCCCGCAACTACAACTTAAGCATATGACCTCAGTCCTTCCAGTTAGAGGCACTCATGCCAGATTCCATGTCAGAAATTAGAGGGATGAGAAAGAAAGATACAATGGCAAAGGCAATCCAAAGAGTAGCAGCAGCTGTATCTCATTTCCAGATACCAGCACTGGCTGTACAGTAAGAGAGCACATAGCTGCCTTTGTCCACAAAGCAAACTGTAGTACTGTCCCCAACAGTTGCAAGCAGAATCGACACTAAAAATTTCCCTCTTAACACCATCAGTTTCTTCTTGAACTTAGTCCATTCTGTGAGAGTGCTAGCTGGAAACTAACTTCCTTTGATTTTAAATAGAAAAAAAAAATGTGTATTACATGTAAACCTAAAACCCCTCATCAGTTTCCTAAACTGTACTATCCCATGGTAAAATGCCTTTATAATAGCCTCTCATGTTAAAATGTTAAAAATATCAAAATAGTTGGTTATTAATATTTTTTCTTTGTATACAATGGCATATTATACTTCCCTTTTGTAACACTCATAGGTTTTTAAAAAAACGTCTGTGATTCTGACAGTCTTTGAAGTATTTTGGGGATGTAACTTAATGTCCACCTTATTATGCTTCAAATACAGTAATATATATTGGGCTTGAAGTCCTTAAACCCTCTTTTCTCTACCTTCAAAGCCATCAGTTGAAAAACTTTGTTTCAAAATATTTTATCAAGAGGCTTTCTACATGGAGAATGTCATCAGTGGAGATATTCCATGGAGATATCCCTTATTTATTGAGCATCTGTAAAATCCCAGCACTCTGCAGTAGGGAAGGAACCCTGGTGACTTAGTGGTAAGGAGTTGTGCTGACAACTCAAAGCATGGTGCAGTTTGAACTCACCAGCTGCTCCATGTGAAAGTTGGGCAGTCTCAAGATATGTGATTTCTGGCCTCTGAAGACTCACAGGAGGGTCACTTGTGAGATGGTTCTGACTTGAGAGTACATAACAACAATATGCAGTGGTGAGGTTTGTGTTCCTGAGCCCGTATTTTAAGTAAAACATGGTCTCATTTCCTAATCCTGTGCTAAAAGCCAAGCTCTTCCTTTTAAGAAAAAATAAAAATCTAAACTCTACCGACATTTGTCACTTTAAGAAGTATTGTAAAGTAGGAGACGATCAGTAATCTGGGATTTTTGAATTCTAATCCCAGTTTTGTTTAGAAATGAGTTTAGTCTAGTCACTTTCCTTCTCAGGACTACAATTCTTGAGTATTTATCTGCAATGTGAGAAGTAGACTTAATTAAGAGAGGTGTAGGAACCTGAATAGTTTAATATGTAATGATACAAACAGAGATTACTCAAAGGAATGGACAGTTTTCAAAGTATTCCATTCTAAAGTGTTCATATGCTTTCTAAATAACTTGTATCTGTGTCTCCCTTTTAAGAAAAGCAGGTGTTCCCTCACTCAAAAAGTATATCCTTATCTTAAAGTTAAAAACACCATGCTTAAAAGTTAATTTCATATCTATTTTGTTCATTTAGAAAAATATTACTAGAAAGTATTATGGAAAAGTACCTAAACCTCAAAACTTATTATTAACTTTTTTCATATATATGTTTCTAAGTGGGTGTCTGTAATGGGAAAAGGGCTTTGGGAAGATAAATTTGGCAGTGTTAATAGGCAAGCCCTCATTGGAGTATTTTTTTTCTTTTTCCAAGCATTACTCTGCCACCAGTGAAGTCTCATTATTTCTAAGTGTCCTAATCAATAAGGTCATGAAAGATTGATTTCAGGAGCTGTCACTGTGTTTATGACAAGAAGCATATAGAGTCATTTATAGAAGTGGGCAGTAATTCTCCTGTTAACTAGTAAGTCAAGGAATCAGCAAGCCCATCTTACATGCCTTTAGGTGGTGAGGAGAATCTTGATGTTGTCCATCATTGACTCAGAGGAGGAGACTAATATTGTTAATTGAATTTCCCCAAAGAGAACAAAAAATACACTGTCACGTGTGGGGGAGGGGAGGAAAGAGCAAATCCATACAAGTCTCCAGTATATATGGGTTGATTACATTGATTTTCCTCTGCTAATGGCCTGGGATGGCATAGAGAATTGTCCTCAGAAAAACAAAGCTGATTTTAGCAACTCTTTTCCCACTTAAAGCATTCTGAATTGCAACTTTCAGAATTCTAATTTGTACTTCATGTAAAATATCTATGTGTGTGTCATTAAATATATATATATATATATATATATATATAATTATAAAGTAGAACATTTTTCTTTTATTCTAGTGAAATAATGTGTGTTAAAAGAAAATGTGTTACTTATAAACATTTTCTTATTTGCAAATAGGATTTTGAGAAGCTTACAGTATACTTTCATAGTGCACTGTAATTTATTTAGCTCATCCTATGTTGTGTTTTTTTTCATCCTATGTTTTAAGGACATTTAAACTCCCAAGTCTTCTAAAAAGAAAATAAATTGTTCTAATTTATGTTTGTTATTTTTAAAACTAAACTAGAAAAATGTATAAATAAATAAATAAATGTCTCATTTCCTCCTTGTTGTCTTTCTCCTCAAACAACCGTTGTTAATAGTTTAGAATATTTTCTTCTAAAATTTTTTCTATGCATATTCTTATGTATAAGGAGCTCTGGCGACCTAGTGGCAAAAAGCTGTGCTGCAATCCAGAAGGCACGTGGTTTGAGGCTAGAAGCTGCTACGTGGGAGAAGGATGGGCATCTCCTCCCATGCGATTAACTGCCTCTGAAAACCCACCAGAGGGTCAACTATGGGTCGGTTCTGACTCTGGTACACAACAACAGCATTCTGTGTGTGTGTGTGTGTGTGTGTGTGTGTGTATTACACACATACGCATACACACATATATAATACAATTTTCATTTTTAAATTAAATCTATAGGAATTATTTGCCCATTCTTTTTACTTAGCAGCATATTGATGTGTTGTTGTGTACCAGTGAGTCAGAACCAACCCATAGGTGAATCTCTAGGGTGTTTTTAGAGGCAGTTAATTGCTTGGGAGAAGATTGCCCATCCGTCTTCACAGAGCAGTTGGGGGATTTGAACCATGTGCCTTTGGGATTGCAGCACAGTTTCTTAATACTAGGCCACCAAAACTCTCTGTTATAAGCATTATCTCATGTTCTTCTTCTCTTTCATTGCCATCAAGTGAGAACTGACTCATAACCGACCCTCTAGCAGGTTTCTTTAGGCGGCTGTAAATTTCACAGAAGAGACTGTTCATCTTTTTCCAGTGGAGCCATTTGTGGATTTGAACTGCCAGAACTGCCGCTGTTTCATGGTCTTGTTGTTGTTGTTATTTGCCAGCAAGTCATTTGCAACTCTTAGCAACCTTATGGAAAACAGCTGTGAACGCTGCCCTATACTGAGCCAATCTCACTGGCCCTACACAGTTGCCCCCATTGCTCCAGTCATTGTGTCAATCCATCTCATCTAGGGCATTTCTCTCCTGAGCTGTCCCCCCACCCTTCCAAGCATGATGGCCTTTTCCAATGACTGGAACCTCCTGGCAACACGCCGAAAGTGTATCAGACAGAGTTTCAAAATTCCTGCCTCCGAAGAGCAACTTGGCTTTACTTTGTCCAGGACAGACCTGTTTATTCTCTTCGCAGTTCATCTATGTTCAACACTCATTTCCAGCACTATTCAAAGGCATCAGTTTTTTTCCTCTGTCATCCTTATTCATTGTCCAGCTTTTTGATGCATAACAAAAAAATTTAAAAGACCATGGCCTGGTCAGGCACACCTTAGTCTCTAGACTGACATCCTTGCTCTTCAGCACTCTGATGAGGTCCCTGACAGAAGACTTTCCTAATGCAATTTGTATTTCCTGACTGCTGGTACCACGAGTGCTGATTGTGGATTCAAGCAAACGGAAATTGTTAACATTCTCAGTCTTTCCTCCATGGATCATTGTGCTGTGAATTGGTCAAGAAGCTTTATTTTCTTCATATTAAACTTCAGTCCACACTGAAGACTTCAGACCTTGACCTTCTGCAATAAATACTTCAGGTCCTCCTCCGTTTCGGCAGAGTCTCGTCATCTGCAAAATGCAGGTTGTTGTTTTTGAGTCTTCCTCCAATTCTGATGCTATATATTGCCTCATAAAGTTCAGCCTCCTGAATGATCTCTTCCACATTTAGATTAAAAGGATATGAAGACAGAACACATCCATGATGCATGATGCACTCCTTTCCTGATTTTGAACTATGCAGTGTTTCCTTTCTCTTTTCAGACAACTGCTTCCTGGTCCATGTTACGATGTAAAAATCTACCAAATTATCTTCTTTTTAAATTAACTGGATTATTTTTTAACTTTTAAAAGTTGAAATGCATGGTATAAAAAAAACAATTAAACCATACAAAAGTGATCACATTAAAAAAATATATTCTTTTACTTTGCTCTGGAAATTCCTTTTAAAGGCTGCCTAGTTTCTGTGAGGAACTCTGATGACATAGTCCATAGAGAATTGCGCCATAGAGAGAATCCACCAGCATCTACAAGAGAGAAAGAGAACTAATCTCCAGTGTGATTTACAGCCTTGGAAACCCCATGGATGGTCAGCTCTAAGTCAGGTCTAACTCAAGAGCAACAGGAGAGTATGTTTTCCATGAGGTTGTTACCAATAGCTCAGCTAACCATTTTCCTACTAAGGGACACTTGTTGAAATGGTTTTGAGGATTTTGACCTTTTTCAACCTGTACATAATGCCATCGTGAAATTGATTGTAACTTTCATACACATTTAGTGTATATATTATTGAAATTTTTCTTGAGGAGAAGGACACATTGTCTTTCAGAAAAGTTGAAAAGTAGTACTGTCCTCACTTAGCAAATATAATTGGTTTCATGAATTGGCCAGTTAAGTCCAAAAGTCAGAGCAAGAAAATGATGATAAATGATACTGAACTCCTTAAATTTTATCTTAAATCATATAAGCATACATTTATTCATCAGCCATCTAATGCAGGACCAAGGCTTTTCTTTGTGAATGACTCACTTGTTTGGAGGTCCATTTTTTTAATGAAGTTTGATTTCTTTTTCTTTAATTCGTTTTTGGTTTTCATTTTTATTTATTTATTTATTTATTTTGTGTGTGTGTGTGTGTGTGTGTGTGTGTGTGTGTGTGTATGTATGTGTGTACCATCAAATAGTATTTGACTGGTACAGGAGGAGATTGCCCCTCCTTCTCCGGCAGAGCATCTGGTGGATTAACTCCTTACCTTTGGGATTTCAGTGCAGCTTCTTACCACTAGGCCACCAGAGCTCCCCTTGGAGGTCCATTTTTTCTTGTACAAAAGTCATAATCAAAGCCACTACTGTGGAGTCAGCTCTGACTCCTAGTGATCTTCCATCGAATTTCTGACTCTGTAAACCTTCCTGAGAAGAGACCATCCATCTTTCTCATGCAGAGCATCAGATCAACTTGAACCACTGACCTTTTGGTTAGCAGTGTGATAACATTACTTATAGTACAATGTCCAGATTTCCAGTTTGGGGTTTTTGAGGATGAAGCATGCACTTAGGAAGCAAGTTTATGTGCTCATTATCTTACATTGTTTACCTTTCCCCCCTAGACTTTTCACTTTCTCACCTGCACCTAACTTCCTGGCCATTTTGTGTAACAATTGCTATTACTTATTCTAGCCAATAACGTTTAATTTGGTTTTCATAGAAGCAGGATTTCCACCCACACTATGGCATTCATTCAGTTGACATTTAGTTAAATTTCATGATGACGGTCAAGAGCCGGTTGACGTAATGTAAAAATGTTTGGAAACAGATCTGCTATTAATTAGTGTAACATTCGCCCATTAACAGGACCTTTCACTGAGGCACAGATATTAGTCTGTCTCAGAGAATTTGTTTGGCCAATATTTTGGCCAAGTGAAGATAAGGAATTCCTATTGGATTAATTTCTGTGCCTATCCATGGTTTATAATGGTCTGTTTTCACTCAACCATACCCAAACTAGACATTTTTAATCTAAGCAACAGTAAAAGTAGAAGATATTTTCAGTAAATAGTATTAGATAACTTTATTGTTTCTACTCTTCTAACATTTTCATCATTATTCATACATTACAGTAACTTGATCTCCATATATAATGATCAGCAAGATTTTACTTGCATAAGATAATGTTCAGTAGTTTGCTCATTCTTTTGAATCACCTTTTTTGGTAATGAGAATCAATATGAATCTTTCACAGTTATTTGGCCATGGAGCTGTCTTCCATATTTCTTAGCACAGCCTGATGAGCACGTGCAGAGATACAGCAGTTTTTTGGAACATGTCAATTAGTATTCTGTCAATTACCTTGGCAGAAAATAGCCTTATTTTTGCCATTGTCTTCAGTGCAGCTTGAAATTCTTTGACTGGCTCATGGTCATATGCTACTTTCTGAAATGATTCAGCATCAGCCAATTCATTTTGATACAGAAACTTTGTGTATTCCTTCCATCTTCTTTTGATGCTTCCTTGGGCATTCAAGATTTTGCCCATAGCATCCTTCAGTCTTACAGTTTGAGACTTGAATATTCTTTTTCCTCAGTTCATTCTGCTTAAGAAATGCTGAGGAAGTTCTTCCTTTTTTGTTTAATGACTCAACTCTTCGCACATTTTGTTGTCATACTTGAATTTGTCTTCTTGAGTTGGTCTTTGAAAACTTCTGTTTAACTCTTTTATTTTGTTAGAGACACTTCCAGAAACCCAAGCTAGATTTCATAGGGGCGGTTGTACCAGGGATATGATTGCTAATGTCATATGGATTTTGGAAGAAAGGAGAGAATATCAGAAGGATATCTGCATTTATATTGACATATTAGGCATTGGAGAGATGAGATGGACTGGCATGGGGCATTTTGAGTCAGATGACCATATGATATATTACTCTGGAGATGAAAA
>NW_006399816.1:4111501-4126181 GCF_000299155.1 Elephantulus edwardii | reverse complement strand
GGCACATAACAACAACAACAACATCTGCGTTTAACTGAATATGCATAGCATTTGATTGTGTATATCATAACAAATTTTGGCTAATATTGAGAAGAGTGGGAATCCAAGAACACTTAATTGTACTCTTGCAAAACATAGACAAAGAAATTATTGTTCAAATGGAGCAAGGGAATGCTGTTTGGATTAAAATCAAGACAGATGTGACTTAGGGCTGTATCTTTTCTCCATATCTGTAAATCTAAATACTGAACAAATAATAAGAGAAGTTGAACTTTATAAAGAAGAATATGGCATCAGAATTGGCGGCGGGGTGGGGTGCGGCGTGCGGGGCGGTGGGGGAAGCTCATCAACAACCTGCATTATGCAGTTGACAGAAACTTGTTTGCCGAACCTGAAGAGAACTTGAAATATCTGCTGCAGAAATCAAAGACAGCAGACTTAAGTGTTTACATGATTACATCTCAACAACAAAAACCAAAAAATTCTCACCACTGAGTCAGTAGGCATTGTCATGATAGATGGAGAAAAGATTGAAATTGTCAATAGCGTCATCTTACTTGGATTCACTGTCAACAGTCTTGGCCCTAAAAGTCAAGAAATCAAAAGATGTACACTGGGAAAAATCTATAGTTAAGAACCTCTCCAAATTTGATACTGAAGAGCGTTGGTTAAAGACTAAAGTACGCATGATCTGAGCCATGCTCTTCTTAAGTTCAACAATGGCTAAGGATGACAGGAGGTGAATTGATACCTTTGAGTTGTGGAAGAGTACTAAATATTTCATGAATAGAAAAAAATAAACCCCAAAAACAAAAAACAAGCATATGTTGGAGAAAGCGCAGGCTTCATCTCACTTACATTGGGCATGGTGTTAGGAGTGGCCAGACCTTGGAGAAAGACATTTTGCTTGTAAAGGTGGAGGGTCAGTGTAGGAGAGGAATACCTTCAACAAGATGGATTGATAGAGTGACTGTAACAATGGGTTCAAGTTTAGCGGAGATGGTGAGGCGGTGAGGATGGCACAGGATAAGACCAGGTTTAGAGCTTTCATTCCTACAGTCGCTGTGTGTCACAGTCAACTTGACAGCAGCAAATAACAGCAGAAATAACAATCTGCATTTTAAAAAATGATAATGAGAGAGAGTCTAACTGACCTAGGTCACCCATATTGAAGGCTGTAGTCTTGAATCCTCTTCAGTGAATGCTTAAGTCTTCTTCACTTTCTACAAGCAAGGTTGTGTCATATGCATAATACGGGTTGTTGTTGAGTCTTCTTCCTATTCATCTTCATAGTGTTCAGCATCTCAAATGATTTGCCTAATATGGATACTGAATTGGTATGGAGAAAGAATACAACCCTGATACACATTGTTCCTGGTTTTAAACCACGCAAGATTCCCTTGTTCTCTTCAGACAACTGCTGCTTAATGTGTAGGTTATGTGTAGGTTTCTTATAAGAACAAGTAAATGTTCTGGGAATCCTTACAGAAAGTTTATATGGAGAATGTGTTCAGTGTTTGATAATATTGGGTGTGTATTCACATAGGAAATTAAAACATACTAGCAAAGTAAAGAAGTACTCTCTGTTATAGACTGCTGTTGGTATGTGCTGTCGAGTCAACTATGACTCCTAGTGAACCTCTGTACAACAGATCTGAACTTGGTCCTGTCCTGCCGCATCCTCACTCTCTCTGACATATTTACGTCCATTGTGAGGGTCACTATGTCAGTCCGTCTTATGGAAAGTCTTGCTTTCTTTCTCTGAACCTCCACCTTTCCCAGCATAATGTCTTTTTCCGAGGTCATGTGAGACAAAATGTCATTATTCTTGCCTCTAAGGAAAAGCCCCCTGGTTGTACTTCTTCCAAGACAGACTTGTTTGTTCTTTTGCAGAACACAAAGATACTCAGTACTCTTCTTTAACACCACAACTCACAGGTATTGTTCTTCTGACATCCTTATTCGTTGTCCAGTTTTCTGATGTATAGGAAGTAAGATAACAGAAGTATTTGCCTTTTATTAATTACTTGCAGTAATCTTGCTTGCATGTGATATTAACAATATGGTCCAATAATTTCCACATTCTATTGGAGAAACGTTCGCATCAGGATTGGAGGAAGACTCATTAGCAACCTGCATTGTGCAGATGACACCTGTGCTTGGTGAAACTGAGGAGGACCTGAGGCATTTGCTGCAGAAGGTCAAGGACTTCAGCCCTCAATATGGATTGAAACTCAACAACAAGAAAACAGATACTCACACCACTGGGCCAGTTGGTAGTGTCATGATAGATGGTTTAGAAGAGATTGAGATTGTTAACAGCTTCTGCTTGCTCGGCTCCGCAATCACCACTCTTGGAACCAGTAATCGGGAAATAAAAAGAAACTATTACCTTGGGAAAATCTCCTGTCAGAGACATCTCTAGAGCACCGAAGAGCCACAGTGTTAGTCTAGAGACTTAGGCGACAAATCTCTGGGTGAGCTTGAATCTCTAACCTTCAGGCTGATAGTCTAAAATATAACCATTTACATTACCGAGGGACTCTACTAATCGCAGTGGTTCTCAACTCTGTGCCTTAGAATTAGGGTAGAATTTTTAAGAAATTGGTACCGGTGCCCGAGTCTTTTTGTTGTATATAAAATTTTTTTACCGTTGAATGAAGATAGATGATTTGGACCTAAAATTTCCACTGTTTGAAGATCAAAGCTATACCAGAGTAGTTCTTTTCTTTGTTGTAGGATTGCAGGGTCCTTAAAGATTTTGTTGTCTTTGTCCCTGGAACTTAGTCCACTGTCAGTTGTACAAACGGTCATTTGGGTCCTATCCAACTCAACAGTACCTCAGAATATAACAATTAAAAAACCCAAGATACAATATTTCACTTACTTTGAAGCCAAAATTATAACTAGGCCAGAATACACACATTGTTGAATAAAACTTTAGGAAGATATTCTTGTCTGTAAAGACTACTAAGTCATATTGCCAAAAGAGAAGGCAGATGTCTTGGAGAAGGTGCAGCCAGAGTTCTCCTTGGAGGCAAGGATAGCAAAGCTTTGTCTCACTTTGGGCATGTTGCTAGGACAGGCTGTTCTTTGGAGAAGAATAGCATGCTTGGAAAAGTGGAAGGATAGAGAAGGAAAAGAATATCCTCAAACGATTGATACAGTGACTGCAGCAGTGGGCTCCAGGGTATAAGAAATTGTAAGGTTGGCACAAGATAGCACAAGGTTCAGATCTATTGTTCCTGGTTTTATTATGAGTCATACTCAAAGGCACCTAACAACAACAATAAGCTATGTTGCATATATGATTTATGAGCAACTTGTACTTCTTATTATGCCATGAGTAGAAAGAATAGAGATTTTATGCTGAATCCTCAGAATTTACCAAGCTATGTTGTGTGGTTCTAGTGTTTGAACTTTGGTGGGAAAAGGTTAGAATAATAGCATCACAGGATGAACGAAGGTGGGACCACCTAGTAATTGTCTGAGATTCTTCAAAGTGGCTCAGGTTTTACACCAAAAAAAAAAAAAATTTAAAAAAACGGGACTGATCATCTCGACTGGTGAGGAAAAGCAGAAGAAAAGGCAAAACTGTTCCTGGGAAGGACCAAAGCAAATGGAAATGGGCATGCAGATTGGGTTAAGAAGTAAGATAGAACTGATCTATGACTGGAGAATATCAATGAGTTCTCTTTTTAACTAGTAGTTGTTATGTTCAAGGATCGTAATAGAGGTTTAAAAGAAGATGTAGAGGTCTTGCCATATAACTAATGTTGTTGTTGTTGTTGTGTACCATCAAGTCAGAACCTAGCCATAGTTGACCCTGAAGCAGGGTTTCAGAGGTACTTAATTGCACAAGAGGAGATACTCTATATAAAACAATATGAAACTACCCATTGAAAATGACTAGAGTAAGTAAAGTGATTGATAACCTTGCCTTCAGTTTTATAATAGTATTTTTAACAAAAGTTGTTTTGCTTTAAAATATAATGGTAAATTGTGAATAAAATTGTATCAAGGTTTTTATTTCCACTGAAGAGCAGCAAGGGGAAATTTACAAATGCTTCTGTTTGCATCTATATTACAGGAATGTCTAAATTTTCAGTCTTCCAAAATAAAGAGATCTCATATATTTTATATACTAAGAATATTATCCAAAGGTGACTAAAAATATTCATCATGGTAAATTATTTTTAAAAAGAACGTTTTAATTTGAAACTCGGTGATTCATAATAGGCTTTTGTCAAGTAATTTACTAGATGATAACTCGGCTCTGAAAGGTTGAAGAGGACTCAAAGTACAGAATGGTCAGAATACTCCTGAGCTATCAGTGATCATGAGCAGTGGAGGACAGGGCAGCTACAACAAGAAATAAAATTTTAATTTATCATATGATTTATCAATTGCCTTACATGAAACATAAAATAATTCAATTGGTATTTATTGTGAGCCCCAAATAACCAAATTAGTATTTGGTCTTGAACTCTGATTTAATAGGTTTATTACCATGTGTTGATGTGATCTCTGTTCCATTTTAGAAATAAGTAGTTTTAGTATATTTTTCTTTAACGTTAAAAGATATTATAAAATTTTAAATTATAAACACCTATATATCAGAATAAAAATAGTCTAAACTTGTATTTTCATTACTGTATTTTGTCTTTTCTAAAATATATTAATAGATTTTAATTTGCAGTGTGACTTTAAGTTCAAAAAAAAAAGGTAAACCTATTCATCACACTGGATTTGTACAAACCTTTGGGGAAATTATACAAAAGGATAATAATCATGCCTCATACAATCAAGGGAATTAGAGAATGAAATTAATAGAATTCGATAGAAAAATTAGAGTCCTAAGCTCTACTTCATATTCACATTTATAATCATTGAAAAACCAGAAATTAAGATTAATAAATGCTTAAATTCTCTCTCCCTTGAAAACCTTAAAGAGATCTTTTCTACTAATCATTAATTCTTTTATCCCTCATAATAACTTATTCTTGCCTGAGCTAAGTTGTGACAATATCTTTTGTGCATATTTTTTGAAGACTGATGCACAACACTGTGACCTCCCAAAGCTGCTCCCTTGGTGACCACTAATGGTTTATCTAGTGTCAAACAAGATCTTTGTTTTCTTGATTTTAGATAAATTTGCAGGCCACTGCTTCACCAGTCATGATGTCAGCTGTTTACATTTCAGCAAAATGTTTGTCGTAACTTTTAAATACAGGGGAACTGTAGACAGACGGTGTTTATCACGCTGTAGAGACTGTCAGAAATGGTTGGCCTCAGCATAACTGAGTCAAGCCCAGTGTTTACATTTTCATCTGCAAACTGTCAGGCCTGCTCATTATAGTGACCCATTGTAGCAAGAGAAGATGAATAGCACAGAACTTTTGTACTAGTTGCCATCTATTGCTATGAATTAGTTTTGGGTTTTCTTCCTCCCCCAAAACATATTTTACAGTGATAATGGCTAGAGTCAGAGAAAGGAACTATGGAAGGGGTAATAGTACTGTTTTATTTAATAGTAACCCTCTTCCAAAAGTAAAATGTGAAAATTTGTATATAGAGTGTGTTTCTCATGCTTATTATGGTTTTTCTGTTTGCTTCAGGTCAGGGAAAAAAATATGTACCAACAGGTAGAATGAGGAGGAGGAGTTCTTAAAAAGGAATAGTGGTCCTTTGCTTGCACAGTAACCACATCAACTACTAAATCATTTCTTTAGCTTCAGAAGAATCTATATGTTCTATGTATATAGATACTGATGTATTAAACTTTTAACAGTATACTTCCTTTCAGACTCTTTACTTGTCGTATCCTCTTCTGAAACATGGGCTTTCTGAAACCAACCTCTATTCACTCTTCAGAATTTATCTCATTTTTTTGCCTTCAAAACTTCTCTAAGTCCACCATTTGACTTAACAACCTGTGCTTAATTACTGATTTTTTGTTTATTGCCCCTACTAAACTGTAAGGTTCTAAAAAGCAAGGATTTTCTCATTGAACCGTATGTCACAAGTGCATTGCTTATCGAAGACTACAGTCTTCAGTGTGGATTACACTTCAACAGAAAACAAAAATCCTCACAACTGAACCAAAAAGCAACATCCTGATAAATAGAGAAAAGGTTGAAATTGTGGAATATTTCAAGGGATTTTATTTTCCCTTTGTGACTTTCTTAACTCTGTAATATTTTTTAGATACGACCATACTATAGATGTGTTAGCACCAAATTCCTTATGGCTGAGTAATACTCCATTCTATGGATGTATCACATTTTGCTTAGATACTCATCTGTTGCTTTTTTTGTTTGTTTGTTTTTTTGAGAGTAAACTAGTAATGACAGATTTATTAGAAAATTGTTATTTGTTGTTAAGTGCCATTGAGTCGCAGGCGACTCATAGCAACCCTATAAAGGAGAGTCCTCAATGCTTGGGTACCTTTCATCCTCTCTCCAGGTTCATAGGGTTTCCGGAGGCAAGCTGTTACAGAAGTGAATGCCACTCGTCCTTCCAAGCTTGTTTTTATCGGGGAGCTCCACCCCACTTTCTGCATTGGGTAGCTGACCATTAACACATTTGACACATCAGTGTCACAGTGTTCAGCCTCACAGCAACCACAAGTGACCGCGGTATAGGAACTTGTACACCAGGGCTATACGACCTAGAGGAATGTCTGAACAAAAACAATGAAAGACAGACCCGAGGGCCGCGGAGTATAAGTCACATCACCAAAATTGGATGACCTCCCTCCCCACAAGAAGATATAGAGAGAAGGCGTAGACACTCATCTGTTGATGAGCATTTAGGTTGTTTTAATCCTTGTCACTTTTGAAGCTCTTCAAATGCTCTGTAGTACATGACAATTGTCTTGTTTTTTGTAATTGCTTAGCTTTCAAATGTGCATAATAATTCTAGGTTCAAGGGAACCTTAGTTTATTATTTGAGCTTTATTTTATGGGAACCTGTTGCCATTTTACTTGATTCCACAGTGTTCATGGAAGTTGCTGTCAAGAAGTCAAACAAAGTATTGCACTGGGCCAGTCTTGTTGCAGAAGACCTTTTTAAAGTTTTCAAAAGTCAAGATGTTACTTTAAGGACATAGATATGCCTGCCCTAGGATGTGATGTTTTAATTTAGCTCATATTTATGTTAAAGGTGAACAATCAATAAAAAAGACCAAAGAAGAATTGGTGCCTTTGAATTATGGTGTTGGTAAAGAATTTTAAATATACCATGGACTTCCAAAAGAAGAAACAAATCTGTCTTGGAAGAAGTATATAGTCAGAGTGCTCCTTCGAAGCAAGGATAGTGAAACTTCAAATGACTTATTTTGGACTAGATGCTGGAGGAGGACATTATGCTTGTAAAAGTAGAGGGTCAGCCAAAAAGAAGAATAGCTTCGATGAGATGGACTGACATAGTGACTAGAACAGTGGACTCAATGTGTGGAGGACGCTGGACTGACTAGTTTTTCATTCTGTTGTACATAAGATCACAGTGGGTTGGGACAGATACAGTAGCATCTGACAACAGTAACACTGTTAAATAAGTATCAAATTATGTAATTTAGGACATGATTCTCTCACTCTTGAGCCTTGGTATCCATCACCCTCCCTCACTTGTTCTTACATCCCCTGCCTCCATAGGAACATCCTTTCTCATTGACCAGAACAGCATCCCTGCATTGTGCCTGCTGTATCCTTCTTTCGTTCTTTGTGCTACTGCTTCTGTCTGTGAAATACCCCATTTCCTTTAGTTATCCAAGACTGCTGGTTTTTTCAAGACTACTCAAGAGACATTTCTTTGAGAAAATCTCAAATACCCTAAAGAGTGTTGTGGGCAGTACAGGTCCTTAGGATACATACTGAAGAGTTAAATAAGTTATGGAGAAATTATTGAATAAAAAGTCAACTCTGACCTTCATACCCGAAAGAGGGAAAGCACAACAAACAAACAAAGAAAGTAATGCATAACCTTAATAGAACTGGAACTAGACTATAAATTATGTATTTCATCTTACTGTCAGTAGAACTGTCTGTATGTCAAGGGAGAAGAGTACCTCGGAAATTACAGCCAATACTTGGATGGATGTGTGCCCTTAAGGATAATAATAAAACCTTGCTATCATAATCTCATTATTAAAGAAGCAGTAATTTCTAAAATTCCTCCAACTCTAGAGTCTCAGATACTTATTGGTTAGAGTGGCAAATTTAAACATAATTAGCATGTCTCAGTTCGGGGTTTCTGGAACCACATTGTGGAAGCTCCCCTCCTTGCTGAATAAGTTACACACTCATGGCAAGTGACAATTTTAAGTATTATTTAGCAAAAAAGGAGACACATTGTACGATTTCAGATAATGGCTACATCTTTCAATGATAATTTAATGCCTACCCTACTGATAAAGAGTTGTGCTGCCAAACCAAAGGCATGTGGCTTAAATCCTCTAGGTGCTTCAAGGGAGGAAGATGAGCAGCCCTTCTGTGTAATTTCCAGCTTTTGAAAACCCACCTAGAGGGTTAACTATGACTCAGTTCTGACTCTGTGACACAAAAATGACAACAATTACAGAAAAATGACAATATAAGTTAGAAAGTTTTCAGCAAGAAGAATTAGAAGTTGTTAGAATCTCAGAGTAGAGACCCCATTTCTCTAGCCCAATAATATTATGGTAGTTCTAATTTAGAATCCATCATGATTTCTAGGTAAAGTCTTCCACCTTTCTTATATGCAAATACTTTCTTCTAGGACATAGATTAAAGCTAATGGGTGAGTGGTGTTGGCATGAAGACAAAGAACCAAGGCTGCCTGGTAAGAGTTTAAGTGTAGCCATTTGCTTCATGACCACTGGCTTCTGCTCGTACGGTGCTTCCTGAAGTTGTTCATTGTCAGTCAGTTCTTTCTGGCACAGATTCTTTGTATTCCCACCATCATCTTTTGATGCATTCTGGGTCATTCAGTATATTCCCTATTGTTGTTGTTCTATACCATCGATTCAGACCAACCCATAGCTGACCCTCCAACGGGTTTTCAGAGGCAGTTCATCCCATGGGAGGAGATCGCCCATCCTTCTCCCTCAGAGCAGCTGGTGGCCTTGAACCACGTGCCTTTGGAACTGCAGTGCAGCTTCTTGCCATTACGCCACTCACTTGTGTCGCATCTCTCAATATTGTGACTCAAGGCATAAATTTCTTTTTCTGTTTTCTCAGCTTGAGAAATGCAGAGGAAGTTCTTCCCCTTTTATTCTCCAGTTCCAGCTCTCTGCACATTCCATTATAATATTTTGCTTTGTCCTCCTGAGCTGCCCTTTGAAATTGTCTGTTCAGCTCTTTTGGTATGTTTTCCTTTCGTTTTGGCTTCTTAACACTCCAGTGCAATTTTTTTTTTAAGCTGGGTTCACACATGCTAGATTTTTTTAAGCTGGGTTCACACATGCTAGATTGTATCAAAACATCCTTTTCCTTTCAGGGAATGAGTCTCTCCTAGAAAACTAGGTTAGCTAAAAGGATAGTAGTTTGGGTAATACAGCTGGCTAGCTGGCTTACTTCAGGGCCCGTCTCCTTACTAATAGTGCTGGAAAGGGCTAGAATAGTTTCCTAAGTCACTTCCTTGGGATCTAGGCAGCATACTCAGGCAGATTTTTTTTAAAATTCATTTTAATGAAGACTTTGAATTTCCATTAATTCATTGCTACACTTTTCTCCCTGCCCACCCTTTCCCCCAATTCGCTCTTCTCTTTGAAAAGTAAAAGAAAACTTCTTCCATTGTTATACAATCCCTCCCCCCAAGTTCACTCCATCATGCTACCCTCGTTCTGAACTCTGTCACAACAACATATCCCTTTTAAACAGTTCTCTCCCTCATCTGTTTCAATGTAGTATATATTATTTATCCCATCTTTCTCAGTCTCCTCTCAACCCCTATGTCAGTCCTCTTTTATAACAGTGGCATTATGCTGAATTTGTCTTTTTGTGATTAGGATCGTTCACTCAGCATTTGGTTTTTGTCCATAGGGTCCCAAACTGGTTGTTTTTGCTTATAAAAATTCTTGTAGTTTGGGTTAAATATTGACCTAATACATGAAAAGCCTTTCAAATATGTGAAATATGACTTCTGGGTGTTTTCTTTCTTTCTTTCTTTCACTCCATTCCTTCTGTCTGAGTGATACAGTACTGCTCTAAAAGAAATACCACAAACAAACTCATTTTCTCTTTAGCAAACTAGAAATTTGAATATAGGCTCAAGGAGAGTGAGACTTTTTCTCTCTGACTGCTCTGAGGAAAGGCCCTTTTGTCTTAGGATCCAGCATTCCTTGGACATCTCCGTGTCTTAGTATTGATCTTCCCTTGGATCTTGGAGCTTCTATACAGGGACTATGGGTTCAAAGGATAAAGTTCACTCCTTGTTCTTCTTTCTTGGTGGTTCCTCCTTCTCTGCTTACTTGGCCATCCTTTTATTTCATGTAACCTGAGTAAAGGTGGTGCATCCACCCCTAATCCCCTTACAACTGCTCAGCTGATCACATCAAATTGCATAATTACATTATTACAAACAACTAATACTTATGACCCAGTCAAGTTGACAAATTTCTGGGAACACACTTGAATCCGTGATACTTACTTTCCCCCTTTTCTTTCTGTAGCACTGTGTATTGTTTGTGAACCATGGTACATAATTGATATATAATGATAATGATTCCTAGAGACATAGTCCATTTAGGGGAAACAGATATTCTCTAGTTCATCAGGTGCAGCTTCATATGAAGATCTGTAAGTTGAACACAATCACCTTAAGTAGGACTACAAAGGAGTCAGTTAATTTCCCAGCATGCATTTGGACAGATTTTTATAGATGATGAAGCATAGTACGTGAGGCCTTTACAGTTTTCTTAGCCTCAGACTACATTTAGATAACTTCTGTTTGAATATTTAGAACATAGATGATAGGGTGGCAGTGTCATCTGCCTTTTCGAAAGGATTCCCTGACCAAAAGGTGAATGAGATATTTGAAAGTGGAGTTTACCTGACCATTAAAAGCCTTTGTTCATTTTGAATAGCCATTGAAATGTAAACAAATGTTCTAGCATATTGACAATACTGTTGATGGATTCTGATTTTATTGTGTTGTTCCCTGACTTTAATTTTAGAAGGATCTGTTTCTTCTAAAAGTTATGACAGTGTTTTTAATACAGTATGTTCTTGTTAGAGTAAATTCCCACATTCTGAAAAAGTGTCCACAGATTCTTAGGAAGCAAATTATTCCTTCAGCAAGTATGAGTGCCTAAAATATGTGTTTGACTCTAGGCTGGAATACAGCAAATAAGAGAGAGCCCTGCCCATAGGCCCATCTTTCTATTACCGGAGTACAGAATTCTAAATTGTACAGTAAAAAGTCGCCCTATTTCCATTCTTGCTACTGTCTGTTTTCTACAAAAATTCCATTATGATTCATGAGTCAAATCACATTGCCTGCCTCGTCAGTACTGTATAGCTTCCCAAGTTATTTAGAGTATAGGCTAAAAGAATAATTGATGCCTCAGAATTGTAGTGCTGGAGAAAAATATTGAACATACCATGGGCCGCCAAGAGAACAAACTGCTATGTCTTGGAGAGAGTGAAACTGGGTTTCTCCTTGGAGGCAAGGATTTTGAAGTTCTGTCTCACATACTTTGGGTACATAGCCAGGATGGACCAGCCCTTGGAGAAGGACATCGTGTTTGGGAGGCTGAAGGGAGAGCACAGGAGAGCACAGAACCTGGATGAGATGGAGTGACACAGTGACGAAGATAATGGGGGTAGGTGTGTCTGAGACAGTGAGAATGGCTCAGGACAGGGTTTAGAGCTATTGTACATCACTTTGAGGGTTGCTGTGAGTTGCAGGTGACTCTATGTTACATAACAACAGTAGCAATTGCCGACAACATTCTAGATTTTTCACTTAATTAACACTTACAGTGTAATCTAGTAGCAAAGTTTGCCAGCTAACCCACAGATAGTGCAGCTCTGCAGTGTTTGAATCCACCAGCAGCTTTGAAGAAGAAAAATCAGCAGTCTCCTAACATGCATTTTAAAGCCTCTGAAAAATCGCTGGAAAGTGAGCTGTGAGTCACTTCCAGCTCGTCAGCAGTGAGTTTTTTGGGTGTCATCGTTTTTAATTAATTTGTCTCTTACTGCTCTTTCTCCTCATTCACTCTGTTTTTCACTCCTCAAATATGTCAGCTAATGCCTTATACCCTTTACTCTTCTCTGCCTGAGCTCTTTTTTAAGAAAACTAAATGACCAACTCCTTACCTCCTTCTAGTCTTCTGCTCAAATTTAGTCTTCTCAGACGGCCTTCTCTTGCCATCTCATTTAAAACTACCCTCTGATCGCCTAGTAGATGAGAAGTGCTATCAACCCAAAGGCAGTCAGTTCTCATCTACCAGCTACTCTGAGGGAAAAAGATAGGTACTTTTCTCTGACGTGATTTACAGTCTCTGAAAACCCACTGGAGAGTCAGCTATGAGTCTGTTCTAACTCGATGGCATTTAGTTGTGTGTTGCTACCTCTGCAACCCCTAGCCCATCATCTATGCTTTTATTTTCTTCCTAGTATTTATCATCATCTAAATTACTCATTTATATTTGTATCTTTCTGCCTCAACCAGACTATAGCTTTCTTGAAAATAGGGATTTATAACTATACATGAGGTGGGAAGAGTAGTAAGGGATGAGGTCAGAGGTGTAAAGTGTAATGCAAAAGTCTATATTAAGTTTTTCATCAGATTTTACTCTGAATGTGTGGTGAATTGATGAATGAAAGTTAAATACTCAGTGAAAGTACATAACCCTATAATGAGAATCAGAGAAGGTGTTTATACAAAGCTAAGAGTTGATGGATGAGTAGTGCTAGAGCCAGAGAGAACAGCACTTATAAAGACTGTGAGAAGAGACATGGAAGAACTTAAGGATTCTACATGATGGCGGACAAGGGTGACAAGTAGTAAGAGATGATGGGATGTGGTGAATTGCCTTGATATATCCCTCTCTTATCTTGTAACTCCTAAAAAATAATTGTATGGAACTGAGCAATTAATGTACATGGAACCCTTACAGGCATGGGACTATATGAATAAGGTGGGCATTGGCCAATTTTGCCAGCCTGCTTGATTTAAAAGGAGAGAATCCCAGAGGTTGAAGGGAGTCTTATTACCATTAGGAAGTAGAGTCAGGAGTGAAGTACATCCTTTGGGGCCAAGCTTCCTGTGCTGAGAATCTTTCATAGACCTATGAGACAGAGCTTTAATATTGAAGATAGCAAAAGACAGGAATCATGGCAGAGTCCAGTAGCAGAGAAATGGTAAAAACAGAACCAGGATATTTGCTGGTACAGTATAGTACCTCCAACTATTTGTAAACACAACTAGTGAGCTCTGTAACACTTGATTGGGCAGGTCAGAGATTGAGCCCATTCAAGTGTCAAAGCGAGAGCAAGGTCTATTGTCCATGGTAGAAGAGGAGCTTATAGGTTGGAATTTGCCCTGGTTGACGACCTATATAGAGTTTCCTGAGTTGTTCCTGTTACTTTGAGTTGATCCTGACCCTGATTGTAACCTATTATTTCCCTAATAAACCTGAGGAATACATGAATAGGTATGTTAGCCTGTCCACAAGGGGAATGGCTACTCTTGCCAATCCACAAAGGGATTGGCTAGTCTCACTATTAAATAGGGCAGATCCAGCAGCAGATTTGGAGAGTCTCAGCACCAGCAAAAAAGCAAGAGAATGCTTCACATCCTTCAGAGCCAGCACTTCTTGAACCTGCCAGACCACAGCCTATATATAGGAGCAGCAGCCAGCAGCAGAGAATGAGAGACCTAATTAATGTAAGTTAGAGCTGACCTTGGGACTGTTGAGACCCCACAGGGAGCCAGCACTAAGAGCCTTTGCCCAAGTTTGTTAGAGGGTTGATGGTTAGGGGAGAGCTATAAATTGCAGGACTTGCCTAAAGCCTTAAGGCTGAAAACTGAGATACCTATGAACACATGTCAGCAGCTGTCTTGACTGAGTGTGTTCTGCTACTAACCTGAATTAGAGCCTTTAGACTTCCTTAATATGATTTTGTGTGATCTGTGAGCTAATGCAATGGATTTTGGACCCAGTAAAGCAGTAAGATTACTGTTGGAATGAGTAGAAAGAAGTATGAGAAAATGAGGGATATATATGACCTTATGGGATTTGGGGATTTTTTCTTGATGATGTTGAAAGGGACAGTTCCCCCTTGTGGAGTTGTTAAAAGTCAGATATAGCCATCCTGCATGGCCCCTTGCTCTTCTACAGGTACCATTTAGGATCCAATTTGTAAGAAAGAAAAATAAGTTGTGTTCTGGATATATTGATATATTGCATGCTTCTGGGACATTCAGTTGGTGCTTACTGTCTAGTGGATAGTTAATTATACAAGTATGTGGTTTAGCAGGGGGACTTCTGCTATAGATACAATATGTCAAGATTTCTTCTTTCCTGTGTCTGGGTATCATAAAAATCAGATAAGAAGGAGAGCTCTGTTGGCATAGTGTCAAGAAGCTGCACTGCAATCCCAGAGGCACACGGTTCGAATCCACCAAGATGCTCTGCTGGGAAAGCAGGGGCAATCTCCTCCTGTACCAGTCAGATCCGATTTGACGGTACACA
>NW_006399816.1:4104369-4111401 GCF_000299155.1 Elephantulus edwardii | reverse complement strand
AAAATAAATTTTTTTAAAATCAGATAAGAAAAGTAACTATGCAGAAAATTCTAAATAGTAAGTGAATATGTTTTCAGATGTATGTTGATTTTATTTCTTAGAATCCTTCAAAATTTAATAATACAAATGAAGTCCCCAGAGTAATACTCCCTCTCATCTTTTAACCTTAAATTATACTTTATGTGCATCTCTCTTAGGGCAGGTAATAATTTTTGCCTTAGTATATAGCTACTTGATATGATTTTTTTTTCTTTTTATATATACACTTCTTGTTGTCATCATTGTTAGGTGCATTCTAGTCGAGTACAAATCATAGTGACCCTTTGAACTGTTGTTCAGATCTGATCCTTGTCCTATTATATGCCATCCTCACAATCTCTGACACACCTGAGCCCATTGCTTTAGTCACTGTGTCAATCACTTGATTGAAGGTCTTCCTCTCTTTTCCCATCCCTCCACTTTCCAGACAATGTGTAGACACTGCTCTTTTTTATTTACTTTTCAAGAACATATTCACTTATTAATAGTTCTTTTTATTTGAGTTAAAGGTTTTCAGATCAGGTTCATTTTTCATACAATCATTCATGGACATTTTGTTTTATAGCATTAATATGCTTTACTAGTATAATTAATTAATTACAGTGTCTAATCAACCTATTATTGACACTAATCTTCTTAAAGTATCATGAGGTTCCCTCCTGTCCTCCATATGGCAGACTAGTACAGCGCATAGACGCTGCATGAATAATTATTTCATGTGTCTTTGTAGAAAAAATTTCTAATAAAGCATTTTCTAGTACGTTAATGCATATTTATAGAGCTGTGAAAATGTTACAGATTTTCTGGTAAGGTTTCCATTTGAGCAATTGGGTCATTATTTTAAAAAGTTAGATACATATATAAGGCTAACTGTGCTGATATTTTGAATAAATTTCACAGTTTAATATAAAAGAGTCTTATTTCAGTATTACCAGTCATTTCAGTCTTGTGAGAGTTAAAAATTGATCTGAGGAAACTAGGATGGGAATAGGTGCATTCATCTAAGTCATACTAAACAGTTGAGCAATTAATATTTTTTATTATTGTTTAATGCTTCCCTCCACCCCAAGTAATACCCTAAAGGGAGAAGTTTATCACCTTTTCTAACTTATATGGCAACATGCTGTAATAGTTATTTTACACACACACAGCATTTTCCTAAGGGAAGGTAGGCAGTACTTTTGTCTTTGCTGTAGAGCTTTGTAGTTATACTTCTAGTGCATCACCTACCATAGGATTCCCAGAAACTGTCTTCTGTGAACACCCATGTTTATTGCTGTATTGTTCATGACACCAAAGAGATGGAAGCAACCCAAGTGGCCATCAACAAACAAATGGAAAGAAAAAACTATGGTGCATTCACACAATGGAATATTATGCAACACTGGAAAACAATAAACTCATAAAACATCACACAACATGAGGGAGCTTGGAGAACATTATGCTGAGTGAAATATCTCAGTTACAAAACAAATACTGCATAACATTACTATAGGTCTGAATGGGGAGGAGGCTGGGAAGAGAATGGGAAAAGAGTGGATAGATAATCAACACTGCAGTAGAACAAATGTGGGGAAGAACTGTCCAAAAGGAGTATGTGATTATATGTATGACAATAATCTGGAACAACAAGGGGTGCAGCGTAGGGTGTAGTAGAAGAAGGGGTGGGGATGGGGGAAGAAAATGTATGACCATGAATAAAAAAAAATATTTAAAAACTGAAAAGCTATCTTAGACACACAGACAACCTGCCTACTTGTTGTTAGGCTCCAACTCATAGCAACACTCTGTGCAAATGACTGAAACCCCGGTCCTGCATCTTCCTCACACTCTCTGCTGTATTTGAGCTCATTATTACAGTCATTGTGTCAGCCTACCTCATTCATAGTCTCTCCTTCTCTGACCCTCCCTCCACCTTTTCAAGCATGATACTTGTTTTCAGGGACTGTCCCCTCCTCATAACATGCTCATAGTGTGAAAGGCAGTCACCATCCTTGCCTTTAAGCAGCCCCATAGTTGCACTTCTAAGACAAATATGGGTGTGCTTTTAACAATCTATGGAATATGCAATATTCTTTACCACTGTTGTTGATTGCCCTCAAGTTGAGCATGACTCATAGCAACCCTATGAATAAAAGACCTGAAGCCTTTTCTATATCTGTTGTTGTTTCTCAAAGTTCATAGAGTTTCCAGAGGCAAGTTGTTTTTGGGAAGTGGATGCCAGTCCTTCTTCCAAACTATACCACTATACCTCTAGCATCATTTCACAATCACCTATTCTTCTTTGATCTTTGTTATTCATTTTCCAGCTTTCATAAGCATATGATAACAATTGAAAATACCATTTCTTGGATCAAGGGCACTGTAGTCTTTAAACTGGTAGCCCTTAGCACTTTAAAGAAGTTCATGACAGCAGATTTACGCAATGCAATGTCTCTTGACTTCTTGACTACTGTTTCCGTGATTGTGGATCCAAGTAAAATTAAATAATTAACAGTTTAAGTCTCAATTTATCATGATGATGCCTGTTGTTCTAGTTTTAAAGATTCCGCCCCCCCCTTTAGATTGAGATTTAGTGCATACAAAAGACTGAGTCTTTGGTTTTGTTTAGTAAGCGCTTCAAGTCCTCTTCACTTGGCAAAAGCAGGGTTGTGCCATCTGCATAATGTAGGTGTTAGTAACTCTTCCTCCAATCTTGAAACTACATTCTTGTTCACGTAATCATTCTTCTTGAATTTTTTTGTTCACCATGCAAATTGACTATAAGATACTCAACCCCACATCTTAATATACACTATTTAGTAGATACTAAAAAATTTTCACTGCGTGAATGAGTAATCTTTTAATGGAATTAAGTTGCCTTAAAGGTTTGATGTGTTTTTTTTTTTAGGTTGTCTGTTTTAGTTGTTAGTTGGATCTTTCAGCTCCATAAAGGGCAATCAGTCAGTGACTGGCCTGGGAACTAGTCAGTTATTATCTCTTGATCTTAGAAATGTGCTGGCTACTCAGAGAAAAGTATTGCTGTCTATATCTAAACTTAGAATCAAGGACTTCTGTCTGATTTTAAGTGTTCCTAATTTATCAATATATTTCTGATCTCTTATCTAAGACCTGTAAACTCCTGTCAAGACAACGGAATCTGAATTATTTTACAAAGTAAAAAAAAAATTTATAAAATAGTGTTCTTGTAAATGGAATTTTATGTAAATGACAAAGATAGAAATTTTATGTGTTTAATTATACCATTTAATTAACAATTTTATTGAGATATAATTCATATACTATTTAGTATGTACAATTCAATAGCTTTCAGTATATTCACTAAATATACTAAATAGTATAACTGAATAGTTCAACCACCCTCCAATTCTTGCTCCTCCAGTATTGTTTTAATATTTATTCTGAAGATTAAAATGCTTATTTTCTGCCTTTTCTTTGCATAATAATCATAAGTCAATATTTTGCAAGTATGGGGGTTTTCTCTGTTATGTGATTTCAACAATCTGTTTTCTCTGTACAGTGTGTACTTACAAATCTTGCCATAATTATATTTTTCAACTTAGATTTAGTCACTTGAATACTCTTTTGCTTTTTTTCCATCTAAGTAAACTTAAAAAGTAATATGTTCAGGAGCCAATGTCAACAGTAGTAAATGCTGTTACATACATACCCTGCAGTAACAGTAATAAACAATATTTACAAGTGAATACATATGTAGATATACAAGGTGAACAGGAGTAGGATGTCATGTGGGCGTATATACACAAATGTGAGAGTGTGTGTGTGTGAGAGAGCATATTTCTACCTACTTATTTGTACATGCTGCAAACCTGTCCATATGTAGTAAAGCATATGGGGCAAAAATGACTTAGCCCTTACCAAGTATATTGAGGGAATGAGTCCTGGGCTGGGGGCTTAGGACCATTATCTCAGAAAACATCAAGGTCATTACATGCCACAGTCCACAAAGACAGTAGTCTGCATCTTAACTTTGGTGAGTAGTAACTGGAATCTTTAAAGTTTGTAAGAAAGGGAGCTGTAGTGGTCTAGTGGCAAGAAGCTGCACTGCAATCCCAACGGCATGCCATTTGAATCCACCAGATTCTTTGCTGGAGAAGGAGGAACAATCTCCTCTTGTGCTAGTTGGAAATGATTAGATGGTACACAGCAAGAAGGGGGTAGAGGGAAGTTAGTAAGAAGCCATCTAAGATGCAACTATTGATCTGTTACTGTCAGGAGCAAAGAAGAGTGAAGGAAATCAAAGACTTAGAAAGGCACTAAATGGACCACACCCTCCATTACTCTAAGATAGAAGCAATAGATGGGGCCAAGTCACCACTGCTACCACACTGATAAGAATCACAGTAGAATGTCCCAGACAAAGTAGGAGAAAAATACAAAACAAACTTTAAAATTATGAAATAGAGCACAGTTATGTTCTGGTAGAAACTGGTGGAACCTCCAGGACTGTGGCCAATTGGCACTCTTCAGACTTCGAATGATTCCACACCCTGAAAAGATCACCTTTCAGCCAGACAGGCCTATAAAGAGAATACTAATACCCAGGAGTAGTGTCTTCCTCAGATAGTCAAACATATGAAGCCAGAAAGGCAGCATTTTTTTTTAAGGGCAGCATTTTTAAAAAAACAAAGTCTCAAAGGCAAGAATGTATTGTAATTTTTTTTTTCTTTTAATGTGTATAAATTATTGAATGGGAAACTAAAGTGCTCTGTAAAGTTACCCAGAGAACACATACGCACACAAAAATTCAATAAATAAATAATTTCATTGATTGACGAACCATTGTGTAGTTGGTAGAAGTAAATTTTTTTTAAATCTAAAAAAAAAAAAATTAGATGACCTACTACTAGTGAGTACAGAGATTAAAGAGAGAGTTTGCCACCAAATTAAAAGTAGATTAAATAACACTAAGTAGAGATCGATCTTTCTGTCTCTTTTGTCTCTATCTCAATATGTAAAGGAGATTGCATTCTTATTTACTGTTAATTGTTCCATTTTGTAGGTTTAGAAATTTATTAGAAAAATAAAAGTTATAAAATGTTTTGAATTCCGTAGAATCCACTACTTAGTCCCACGTTGTTGTTGTTGTTGAGTGCTGTCAAGTCAGCTGCCACTCATAGCTCTGAAGCCTGCCCTGTCCTGAGGCAGTCTCACTGACTCTGATACACCTATCCCTATTGCCCTAGATACTGTTCAATCCATCTCATCCAGGGTCTTCCTTTCCTGCACTGTCCTTCCACCCTTCCAAACATGATGGCCTGGCCACATGCCCAAAATATATAAGAAAGAGCTTCAAAATCCTAGCTCCAAGAGAAACTTGGTTTCACTCTCTCCAAAACAGCCCATTTTATACCCTCACTAGTCTATTTTTGATGAATAGAAATGTTATGTAAATCACTTTTCAGAAACACGTACTTTTTTTTTTGTCTGTGTAATTTGCACTAAATTCATGTTGGCATAAAGCATTCTTTGACTTAAAAACCACTGTATACAAGCAGTAAACTGTATAACATATTTATGAATAATGCATTAACAGCTTTATCATTTAGATCACTGATAAATTAGTAGACTAGTATCTGGGGACACATGCAATTAGACTGCCAAGTCCATTTATACAGGATGTTTTAGGCATCTCTGCTGTCTTTGTTTTCAAGTGCCATTGAACCAAATTTAATAAATCCCTTATCTAGTTCATGTGAGGACCTAGACAGCCAAGAAAGTGGTGAATTTGTACAATTTCTCTCACATCTTTCATAAACCTTTTCATAAACCTTTTGCATGTGCTTTCGAAAGATTATCTTGTTTTTCCAACCAGTGCCTCTTTCCTCAGCTTGTTTGGATATGATTAAGAAGTTTACATAACATTACCCCCTGTAGTTCTTCTATATACATTGATACCTTTTCAGGACATACAAACAAGTTGAAATATTGGTCGATTAGACCTGTGCATGATCTTAGGGATATGGAGTCTGTTTCACTTACCAATAAAAGATATGCTTTTTCACAGTATGTTTTTGTGGTGTCAGTCTGGAGACTTAAGGTGTGCCTGATACAGGCTATGGTCTTTGCAATTGCATGCTACGCATCAGAGAACTGGACAATGACTAGGGACGATAAAAGGAGAATTGATGCCCTTCAGCAGTGGTGTTGGAGAAGAGTATTGTGTATACCATGACGGCTAAGAGAACAAATGGATTTGGCCTAGAGAGGGTTAAACCAGGCAGCTCCTTGGAGGCAAGGATTCTGAAGCTTCATCTAACATACTTTTGACATGTTGCAAAGAGGGACCAGTCCTTGCAGAGAGATCTCATGCTTGGAAGGGTGGAGGGACAGCACACGAGAGGAAGACCCTCGATGAGAAGTATTGTTTCAGTGACTGGGATAATACAGGTAGGTGTGTCAGAGACAATGAGGTTGGCTCACAATAGAGGAGGGGTTAGGGCTGTTGTACACAGGGTTGCTATGAGTCACGTAGCAACATATGGCACATGACAACAAAATTATAATTTCAGAATGGATGACCACAGTACAAGTTTAACAGTGAGAAATTCATGCTTTACAATGGTGCAATGGTTAAGTACTCAGCTGCTAACTGAAAGGTTGACTGTTTAAAACTACCCAGCAATTTCAAGGAGAAAGATATTCTCATAAAAATTACCATCTAGAAAACTCCATGGAAGGAACAGTTCTGTAATCACCTAAGGTTGCTATTAATCAGATTCAGTGGCACTCATCGTACATATTCAGATACAAAATAATCTTTAGAAAAGTTGATTCTTACCACATTATATTATTAACTGTTGTTGTTGTTATTATGTGCTGTCGAGTCGCCTGTGACTCATAGCGACCCTATGTACAACAGCCCTAAACTCCGCTCTGTCCTATGCCAATCACTCTGTCTCTGACACTCCCATCCCAATTATCCCAGTCACTGAATCAATCCACCTCATAGAGGGCCTTCCTCTCCTGCGC
>NW_006399816.1:4086853-4102696 GCF_000299155.1 Elephantulus edwardii | reverse complement strand
ATTTTGGTCTTCTCTTCCTCTTCTGTCTTTGCAATGACCGTCTGCACTCTTCCTGGGTGATACCCTTGATATTCTCCCACAGCTCATCTGGTCCTTGCTCATTAGTGTTCAAGGCCTCAAACCTTTTCCTGAGATGGTTCAATTAATAAAATATTGAACAACAGTGTGAAGGAAAATAGTAGTTACTAAAAGAGTATGGCTGATACTTAGTGTCTTAGGCTGTATCTAGTCAGAAAAATACTAATTTCATTATAAAAATTGCAAAACAGACTGAAGGAGCTTAAAGAACAAGATGATGTTACCCAGGTGTGGAGTTTCTGTTTTAATATGACTTCCTTAGCCATCTGAATCAGATGTGGATGGGTGAGACTATGTGAATGGGGCATGTTAACCTGTCCACAAGAGGATTGGCTATCTCATAATTCCATAAGGGGATTCATCAGTCGCAACAATCTATAAGGGGATTGGCTAGTTTACCAATAAATCGAGCAACTTATAGTTGCAAATCTTAAATCTTCTGCCTGTGAAGAAGAGCCTTTTCTCTGCCACCAGTAAAGAAAAAGAGCCGCCATGGCTGAGTTAGAGACCTGATGTGAGATGGTGCTACCTTGAGACTACTGCACACTGGAACCATTGCTTAGCCTTTGCCTAAGTTAGTTGGACCCTTAGTGGTGAGGGTACCATAAATTGTAGGACTGAGAACTTTTTAACACTGGATAAGACTGAAGGGGTGTGAGAGCCAATGTTGGCAGGACTAAGAACTTTGTAATACTGACCTAAAGCCATGGGGCTCAAGGCTGAGGTTCCTGTGAGTACATTTCTGTAGCCATCTTCACTATATTCTGCCTCTAACCCGGATTATAACCTTTTTACTTCTCTAACGTGATTTTCTGTAGTCTGTGAGCTTACATCAGACTTTGGACCCAGGAAAGCAGTAAGCTTGGTGTTGAGATGAGTAGAGAGAGGTATGATAGTGTGGTGTGTCTGACCTCATAGGAACTGATTTTGTGTTACTAACGCTATTGTTGGGGACAATTCCCATTTGTAAAGTTGGTAAAGGTCAGATATAGCCATCTAAATGTGGCTCTTGTACTTTTTACACCAGGGATTAGTATATTCAGAAGGCTATTCCTCCATATCAGCACCTCCACCAAGTGCTGAAGGATTTATAATTAGAATGTGGTATTATTATATAGAACCTGTAAGTCTATAGTGACCACTGGCAATACTAGAGTCCTACTCCTACCTTTGAAAAACTGTTGTTTCTGATTTTATATATATCATATCATTCAAATAGGAACCAACTCATAGTTGGTCTTCTAGGAGGCTTTCAGAGGCTATAAATCATACAAGAGGAAAATGCCCATCCTTTTCTCTCAGAGCAGCTGGTGATTTCAAACTACTTAAGTACTTACCTAAGGTAGACCTGATCCAACCCATGGTCTTCACAGTCACTTGCTGTGTATCAGAGAGCTGGACAATGACTAAGGATAATAGAAGATTCAATGCCTTTGAGTTGTGGTGCTGGAGAAAAGTGTTGAACATATCATGGACTACCAAGACAATAAATAGGTCTGTCTTGGAGAGGATGAAATCAAGTTGTTCCTTGAAGGAAAATTTTTTGAAACTCCACCTCACACACTTTAGGCATGTTGTCAGATGGGACCAGTCCTTGGAGAACGACATCGCGCTTGGCAAGTTGGAGGTTTAGCCCATCTTACTGAGGGTAAGTGTGTCAGAGATAGTGAGATTGGCTCAGGCTAAGACAGGGTTCAGAGCATAGATCAATAGGGTCACTGTGAGTCACAGGCGACTCAATGGCACATGAAAATCACCATCACCTTTGAGTTGGCAGCACCACTCCTGACCCATTAGGCCACCAGAGCCTCTTATTGTTCCTGAATAAGATTAAGATATATATATAATATTTGTCACTTATACATTTTTACTTTAAATTATAATGTATTTGTTGAGATTATATTTCTCCTCTGTAACTTGTCCATTTGATTTTTAATATATTTTGGAAATACAATATTCTAGTTTAGTCCTTTGTGGCCCAGGGACTTTTTTAATAGTATATAATATTCATTTATTAATTTAATGCATGTTTAATGAAATATCTACAAAGTGTCAGGCACTGTGTTAGATTTTAAGACTATCAGAATGAATACAAAGCAATTTTTTCCCTCACATCAACAGAAGGAAATATGAAAGAAATTCTGTTTTGTGAGTAAAATTTTAATTAATTTTTTAATTGTAAAGTCTGCTGTTAGGGACCTCTCCAAAGTACTGAAGAACAGTGATGTCTCTCTAGAGACTAAGGTGCGTCTGATACAGGCCATGGTCTTTGCAATCACTTGTTATGCATCAGAGAGCTGGACAATGACTAAGGAGAATAGAAGGAGAATTGATGCCCTTGAGCTGTGGTGCTGGAGAAGGGTTTTGAGGGTACCATGGACTGATAGGAAAACAAACAGATGCATCCTGGAAAGGGTCATACCAGGCGGCTCTTTGGAGGCAAGGATTCTGAGGCTCCGTCTAACATACTTTGGACATGTTGTAAGGAGGGACCTGTCCTTGGATAAGGACATCATGCTTGGTAGGGTGGAGGGACAGCGCAGGAGGGGAAGGCCCTCTGTTAGGTGGATTGATTCAGTGACTGGAGCAATTAGAATGCGTGTATCGGAGATGGTGCGATTGGCACAGGACAGAGCAGAATTTAGGGCTGTTGTACATAGGGTCGCTATGAGTCTCAAGCGACTTGACAGCACATAACAACAACAACAACAACAACTTGTAGTAATTAAAGTTACTTGTTTTACACTCACATGTTCGTGAAAATGCATTCACATACCATATAAATGGTATCAAAGTTTATACAGAAATTTTGAACTTAATTGTAACCTTCCAGTTCACCCTGAAGTAGCCTTATTTCTTCCTATTAAGGTGCTCTGATGTGTAGGTAGAGTCACAGTGACTGATAGGCAGTGCCATTTTGAGACCATCTGAAATAGTGTATTTCTTGGCAGATTAAAGAAATAGTGACTTGTTAAAAATAGATTCACATAATCAAATGCACATTATAAAAAGTGACAGAATTCTCTTCTGTGTGTAGCTAGCAGCCTATAGAACTTAAGTATGCAATGCCTCTGAATAGTGGGTGCCAGCTAGTGTCTTGAAACATGACCACGGAGCATGCAAAAATCATGGTTGGGCTTTAGACTTCTCTTTAAATCGTTCTATATACACTGTGGTTTGGAATAGTTCGTAGTGATCTGTGCTATTGCTCCTACCTCTGTCTCTTGAGAGGATAGACATAAAACCAATGAATGCAAAAACCCTTTGAGAACAACAGCACCTATGTGTTAATAACACAGGAATCTTTGATAATTACAAATTAAGGAGAAATAACTCAGCTCTTTTGTTTGGAATAAATTGGCAATCAATGTATGGCATTCGTTGGAAGAAAATGTACCTTTTCTAGTAAAAACGATATACCTTTGTTCTCTCCCCACTCCCTTCTATTTTACTCCATTATTTTCCCATGGAATTAATATTATGGGACAATGATATCTGTCTAATGACAGATGTAGTAAACTTTGTCCAAATTACAGCCGTGTACCCAATATGAACAGCTATTGTACTCATCAAAATTATGTATGAAGAAAAGTTATTTTTTAAGTGTTTTTTACTTTACAAAATCATGTGACCACCTCCTCTCCCGCCCTGCGTGAGTCCTGAGCTATGTGACTGCCACATAGAAACTACACTCATTCTTTGCTTGTCAAAATGATTATATACCAAACACCAGCTTGTTATATGAAAATGCAGGATGATCACATCATTACATAATTGCCATTTCTCTGAGATCATGGCTTACCCAAATTGACATATAACTTTAACCATCCAAACCAGTCCAGTGCCACTCTAACCATATAATTCAGTGTTTGTTAACTGCTGTACACAGATCATTAACAAGCAAAATATCCAAATAGTAGATTATTTACAATTATAAGTTTGATATTGTCAGTTAATTGTTGAGTTGATGTATCTTGAAAATGATTCTTTTTTTGTGCCTGCTTTACCCAGCTGTAAGAAGAGCCTAAATCTCTCCCAAACATTGTATCCTTTATGCAGAGCCTAATGCATACACACTTGGTAAATTGACTCGACTTTCTCCTTTACTCCCTAGAGCCAATCAGTAGCCAACCTTGTTGATTTTACTTCTTACTATAGCTTTAGGGAGCTCTGGTAGCCCAGTGGTAAGAAGCTGCACTGTAATCTCAAAGGCACACAGCTCGACTCCACCAGCTGTTCTGCATAAAAATGATGGGCAATCACCATCTGTGCGATTTGTTGTTGTTGTTGTTGTTATGTGCCATCGAGTCATTTGCAACTCATAGCGACCCTATGTACCACAGCCCTAAACCGTGCTCTATCCATGCCAATCTCATTGCCTCTGACACACCCATCCCGATTACCCAAGTCACTGAATCAATCCACCTCATAGAGGGTCTTCCCCTCTACTCTACCCAGCTGTCCCTCTACTCTACCCTGCATGATGTCCCTCTCCAAAGACTTGTCTCTCCTTACAACATGTCCAAAGTATGTCAGGCGAATCCCCAGAATCCTTGCCTCCAAGGAGCAGCCTGGTTTAACCCTCTCTACGATGAATCTGTTTGTTTTCTTGGCAGTCCATGGTACATTCAATACTCTTCTCCAGCACCACAGCTCAAAGGCGTCAATTCTCCTTCTATCCTCCCTAGTCATTGTCCAACTCTCTGATGCATAACAAGTGATTGCAAAAACCATGGCCTGTATCAGGCGCACCTTAGTCTCCAGAGAGACACCGTTGCTCTTGAGTACTTTAGAGAGGTCCCTAACAGCAGACTTTCCCATCGCAATACATTTTTTGATATCCTGGCTACTGGTGCCAAGAGTGTTGACCGTGAAGCCAAGCAAACTGAAGCTGTGAGCACTCTTAATCTCTTTGCCATCCATCCTGATGCTACCGATTGGTCCGGTGGTGAGAATTTTTGTCTTCTTGACATTGAGCCTCAGTCCATACTGTGCGATTTACCACCTCTAAAAACCCACTGGAGGGTCAGCTCTAGTCAGTTCTGACTCAGTCATACTCAGCAACAACAGTATGGCTTTTAGCTAGCTAGTCTTCTGATCTGTTTGAATTGTCACTTCTGGTGTTGGTATCCCAATTATCTCTAATTACAATAGCCACATATTTCAGCCTCTATGGATTTTTATCTTTGTCCTCTCTACTCTGTTCTCCATTCTAGAATATGTTTTTAAAACAATTAAAATAGGAATCTGTAACTCTCCTCCTTTAAAATTGTTTGGTAGTTTCTATTGTTTTCATATAGGACTCAAAGTATCTTTGTATTCAAGGTCTGAAGAACAGAATCTTTTCTCTGCCTGCCTTCTACCATTGACTCTCAACAATTCCTCCCTCACTTGTCATGCTCCAAAAGTTGTCATGGCTTATGTTGTGTGCTGCTAACTCAGAAGTGACTCATAGCTAACCCTCCAGTAGGTTTCCATAGACTATAAACCCAAGAATATTTCCCATCTTTCTCCCAGGAAGCAGCTGGTGGATTCGAACTATGTGCCTTTGAGATTACAATGCAGCTTCATACCTGCCTTCTTTGAAGCCTCAGAATAGTTGCCTCCAAGGAGCAGCCTGGTCTCACCCTCTCTAGGACAAACCTTTTTGTTCTCCTAGCAGTCTATGGTACTGGACTTATCCAGCATCACAGCTCAAAGGCATCAATTCTCCTTCTATCATCCCTAGTCATTGTCCAGCTTTCGGATGCATAGCAAGTAATTGCAAAGATATGGCCTGGATCAGGTGCACCTTAATCTCCAAACTGACATCATAGCTTCAGTACTCTGGAGAGGTCCCAGACAGCAGACTTTACCAGTCCAGTTCATCTCTTGATTTCCTGGCTGCTGGTACCAAGAGTGTTGATTGTGAAGCCAAGCAAACTGAAGCTGTCAACAATCTCAATCTCTTTACCATCTATCATGATACTGCCAATCAGTGGTGAGAATAATTTTTTCTTTATATTGAGTTTCAATCCTACTTAAGGCTACAGTCCTTGACCTTTTACAGCAAGCACTTCAAGTCCTCCTCAGTTTCAGCAAGCAGGGTTGTGTCATCTGCATAACATAGGTTGTTGATGAGTCTTTATCCAATACTGATGCCACATTCCTCCTCATAGAGCCCACACTCCTAGGTGATCCGTTCTGAATATATATTGAAAAGGTTTGGGGATAATAGGACACATCCCTGGCATACACCCTTCCTGATTTTTAACCATGCAGTGTTTCTTTGCTCTGTTTTTATGACTGCCTCTTGGTCTAATCCTGGGATTCCCATTCTTCTCAGAGTTAGCCACAGTTTGTTGTGATCCACACAGTCAAATGCCTTTGCATGGTCAGTAAACACAGATAGATATTCCTCTGGTACTCTGTGCTTTCAGCTAAGATCTGTCTAATATTGGCTATAATATCCCTAGTGCCATAACCTCTTCTAAACCCTGCCTGCACACCTGAAAGTTATCTGTTGATGTGCTCTTCCAGTCCCATTCTCAAAAAAGGTGATCCACGAGAATGTAGAAATTATCAAACAATATCATTTATATCATATGCAAGCAAAATAGTGTTGAAGATTGTCTAAAAACGACTAAAACATTACATTGACAGAGACTACCAGAAGTTCAGGCTGGGTTTAGAAGTCATGGCACCAGGGATATAATTTCTCATGTCAGATGGATCCTGGCTGACAGCAGAGAATGCCAGAATATCTACTTGTGTTTTATTAACTATGCAAGGGCATTTGACTGTGTGGATCATAACAAACTATGACTAACATTGAGAAGAATGGAACTTCCAGAATGCTTAATTGTGCTTATGTGAAATCTGTATTTGGAGAACAGAACAAGGGAACACTACATGGTTTAAAATCAGGAAAGGTATGCAACAGGGCTGTATCCTTTTTCCATACTTAGTCTGTGTGCTGAGTAAATCATTCTAGAAGCTGGAATTTATGAAGAAGAGTGTGGCATAAAGGTTGGAGGAAGACTCATCAACAGTCTGCGTTATGCAAATGATACAACCTTGCTTGCTCAAAGTGAGGAGGACTTGAAGCACTTGCTGCATTGGCTCAAGGACTGAAGCCTTAATTATTAATTGCATCTCAAGATTAAGAGAATAAAAATCCTTATCCTGGACCAGTAAAACAGGTAGCAGTTTGATAGATGGAGAAAAGATTGATATTTCTAACAGTTTAATCTTGCTTGTATCCAGAGCAAACACCCTTGGTACCAACAATCAGGAGATCAAGAGACATATATAGCATTAGGGAAGTCTGTTGGCAGGATCTTTGCAAAGCCCTGAAGAGCACTGATGTCAGTTTAAATACTAAGGTGCACCTGGTTCAAGCCACAGTTTTTCCAATCATCTGCTATAAATCTGACAGTGAATAAGGATGACAGAAAAAAAGAGTCATTGTTTTTGAGTTGTCTTTGAGAAGACTGCTGAATATCCCATGAACTGCAAAAAAACCCAAACAGGGATGTCTTGGAGAAAGTGCAACTAGAGTGCTGCTTGGAGACAAAGATGGTGAAGCATCATCTCACATATTTTGAACATGTTATTAGGAGAGGAAAGGTACAGTGATGCAGTGAAGAAAAGACGTGCATCATTGTGCAGTGAAGGAGAAGAAAATTCTCAACAAGCTGGATTGATACACTGTCTGGGACAGTGGACTCAATTGTGTTGAGAATAAGGATGGTACAGGTTAGAACATGATTCAGATCTGTTATTCATAGAATCACTGTGAGTCATAATACTCAAGTCGACAGCACTTAACAACAACAACAAAAAACAAACAGATCATCTATGGTGTCCCCACCACTTGCTTGCTCATGCATTTGAATTCGTTGTGTGCATGCAGTGTGTATATACCTGTACATGTGTCTATGTATCTGTTTTTTAGCTAACCAATATGTAATTTCTTTTTAAATGATACTCCCATCTCCTTGCCTAGTATACACTCATGTTAAATCCAGTTAACATTTTGGGTGAATATAGCAAAAGTTAAACTCAATAGATAAATATTTTAGAGATATATTACTATTTAGGTCAATGTCAATGAAAACTGGAAAACTAATCCATGTTTTAAAAGTAACACAATTTGATGGATGGAGGGAGGGGTGGGTAAAGGAAAGGGAAAAGATCCGATGTGAAAAACAATTTATACGAGTTCTGTAAGTAAACCAGCGTAAAATAATAATAATAAAAAAGTTAACACCTTTTTCTTAATTTTCCTTTCTCTGATAACAATACACAAAATTGTAGAAATTTCTTTTAAAATATTTTAAGTGTATAATAATTTTCAGTTTAAAAAGACACTCTACAGTGCACCCACACTTTTTGTTTATTAGAATTAATCTGTATATTTGCAAGAGAAATGCAGAGAATAAGCAGTTTTATGTGTATAACTGTCTCTGAAAACCTGCCGGAGGGTCAGCTATAGGTCGGTTCTGACTCAACAATACACAACAACAAGTTTCATTAGTAAGAGGCTGTGGGGAAGAGAGAAAGCTTAATCAGAGTGTTGACGTGGTTAGGACTTTGCATTTTAAATGTCCTTGCGCGTTGCGCACGTGCAACCAAGTATCCCTGAGTGAAGCTTCTTTCCAGCTGACACATCTCACACACTGGCGCAAGTATCCGTTTCACTTAGTGCCCTTCCAGTTCTCTTTCATTGCACTGCACACTTTTCCTTAAATTCTGTCTGTTTAGCATTTTGTGGTTTGTTGTTTTTGTTTTTATAACCGATGCCCCTTTTTTGTGTTAATGCCTTAAGCATATGTTTATCTTGCTTGTTGGGTAAACCACCCCCGAGAGAAATCATACTGAGCTCAATTTTGAAATACCAGAGAGATCCTTGAATCTGTTTACAACTTGGTTCCTCACCATATGTCCCAAGATTTCTCATTATCTATGAGTCTTAACTGTCAATGAGTCTTAACTAATGGTATATTGTGAGTATTATTGCACTGTTGAATGAGCTGGAAGCAGTATATAAATCTGAAAAACGAACTGAAACCTCAAAGGGAAAAATTAAATTTGATGACAATCTGCTAGAAACTGAGTTGGATGAGACAATATAAGGATTATAATGATGGTGACTATGTTTACATGGACTAATTTATTTAACCCTCTAAAAAATCTTTAAGATGGAAAATATGATCCCTATTTTATAAACTAGAAGACTGAGGCATTGAGAAAATAAGTGATTTGGCTAGCATCATATGACCAGTAAGTGGGAGAGTTGATATTCCATCCAGAACAGAATTACTCCATAGGCCACGCCCTCAGCCCTTATATTGACCGCCTCTGAATGGTGAATGAGACAGTCTGGGCTCTCCATCAGGAGATGGACACTAATGGCTCTGGGCTACCGCTCTTAGGGCAAGGATCTTTCTACCTGATTCCTGCCCCTCTTCCGATCCCCCCTCTCTCTCTGCTCTCTAGTCATCCCGACTCATAATTGAGCCTCCACTGTGTTTCCAAGGCTGTAAACCACACAGAATGAGGTTGCTTGTCTTCCTTGAAGCTTGTGGATTCAAACCACCAGAGAAGTATGGTTTTGGAGACTGCAGTGTAACTCCATGTGGACTGTGCCGCCAGAGCTTTCTAACCCTCCTGCAGTTTATCATTTTTGTCTATCTTTCTTAGTTCTTCCCCCTCACTCCCATGTTGCCAAAAAGGCTTCCTAGTAGTCCATGATTGCGTAATCTTTGCATATGAAAATCTTTAGAGATAAAAGATGTTTTGCTAGTTTTTGCTTTCCTCCCCCCCCCATTTAATAACTTAATTTCCTCATTTTGTGAAAAAAAGAACTGATTTAAGGATAGAAACTACTCTAGACTTGAGACTAAAGCCTTTGTGTAAATATAAATTTATCAT
Organism: Elephantulus edwardii; assembly: GCF_000299155.1. Classification (NCBI taxonomy): domain Eukaryota; kingdom Metazoa; phylum Chordata; class Mammalia; order Macroscelidea; family Macroscelididae; genus Elephantulus; species Elephantulus edwardii. Next base: position 4,092,703 of record NW_006399816.1, on the reverse strand, counting down.
TGAATTTTTCTTCTAATGGGCTTGGATGTTTCTTACAAATAGAAAGGGACTTATATTTGCTTTCTCATTAAGATTCTGTAATGATCCATTATTGTTCTTTAGAATGAATAATTCTCCAGAATTTTATTTCCTTGGACAGTCAGATATTTCAACATTGTTAATCACTTTTTTATATGCAATTTATTTTATTATAAAATGTATACCATCCAAGCCTTGATACTTTGTTGCTTCGTGAGCATATGAAATTTGGATAGTAAAGAAGACTGTAGAAGAATTGATGCCTTTGAATTTTGGTGTTGGTTAAGTGTACTAAATATGTGATGTTGTTGTGGTTATGTGCCGTTGAGTCACTTGCAACTCATAGCAACGCTGTGCACAACACCTTGGAACCCTGCCCCATCCTGAGCCAGTCCCACTGTCTCCAACACACCTAACAACATTACCTCAGTCACTGTGTCGCTCTAACTCATCCAGTGTCTTCCTCTTCTGTGCTGTCCCTCTACCTTTCCAAGGTTCCTTCTCCAAGGATCCCTCCTGGCAGCATGCCAAAAGTGATACAGAGTCCCACAATCCTTGCCTCCAAGCAGCAGCCTGGTTTCACACTTTCAAGGTTCCTAATCACTTTTAATGGAAGCCTATTTAAAATCTGTCTTGGAAGTGAGGCCAGAGTGTTCATAAGGAGCAATAGTGGTGAGACTTTTTCTCTCATACTTTAAACAAGTTACCAGGAGGGACCAGTCCTGGAAAAAGATCTTAATGCCTGGAAAAGTGGAGGGTCAGACAAAGAAAAATACCCTCAATAAGATGGATTGACACAGTAACTGGAACAATAAGCTTAAGCCCATAAGGTTGTGAGGCTGGCTCAGAATTGGGCGGGATGTGACTCTGCTGTGGATAAGATCACTATGAGTCAAAGTCAGCTTGATGGGACTGACATCACCATTAATTAAAAGAGCACTATAGAGCAGTTCTCCTTTAAAATTCTGTGGAGCAGTATTAATTCTTCAGTAAATATTTGATCATGTTTGTTGTTGTTATGTGCCATCAAGTCACTTGTGACTCATAGTACATCAACAAAATGGAGAGGAATCTTATATCCTCAGAAAATCCTTCATGTTTTTCTCCGCATAAGAAGATACTGTTAAAAAAAAAAAAGAGAAGATGATACTGGTCTTGGGTTTTCAGTGGACAGCACAAGCTCTCCATTTGATGATAAGACTTCATCCATGGTCAAAGTGTCAGCATGCTTGGGTATCCTGAGGTCCCTCACATATGGAGAGTTGATAATTTTGAGTCAGGTAGTCTCTTGAGTGGTAGTGTTTGTACTGTTTTTCATCCTGTTTCTTCTGAGTACCTGTTAGATGGTAGAGAACAGGAATACCTAGAGAGCAGATTCCAGATAATCCACCCGAGGAAATTCTGACATTACCTGTCACTAGCCATTTCCCTCTTTCATTTCCTCTGCACTAAAATTAAGCAGACCCTGTACTTTCTAGCAGAACAATTTCTAAAAGTGTCTGTGCTTGACTTTTCTTGAGCTCCATTGCAGGGCTGTAATATAGCTGCTTCTTAGAAGTCTTGCTATATGTGTCCTACCTTGGGCACAATCCAAGAAAGGCATACTCTAAAGCCTTTGAAGCCAACCGTGTGCTGAAGTTGATAGTGGAACCTACAGAGACAAGTTCCAGTTCACTGGCATCCAGGAAGGAAAGGGGCTTTGCGCTAGATGAGAACTGTATGGAAAGCCAGTGAAGGCTGGAGCTACAGGGAGCCTATTTGGGACCACCTGGGCTCTCCCCTAACCCTGCCTCCACACTCGCACCCTCCTCACCCGAGTCCTGCTTCCCTCCTGCTGCGTGCACATTTCTTCCCATTTCCTGACAGTCTCAAGAACTGCACCACCAGGTAAAAGAGCTGCTCATATTTCAGACCCTTAGAATCTAGTTAGCTCTTTTCATTTCCTTTTTTATTTACTTGTGATGGTCAAACTTGGCATTCCTTTACATTCTAAGAGTCTGGATTATTTCAAGAATTCTTTCTTTTTCCTTTCTCTCTTTTTTTTTAACTGCTAGTGATTGCTATTATAAGAGTCCTTAGAAGTCCTTCTGTAATGCAAAGAGTGAAAAGCTAAAAGTCATTTAACCATGTCTTTAAAATAATATTAAGCTAAATGCTGTGTGATATCCTAGATGTGATTATGGAACAGAAAAGGGATTTGAGTGAAAAAAAATTATAGAAATCCAGATGAAGAGTATACTTTAGTTAATAGTATAATAAGTGTAGTTAACAGTACAGTAACTATTTAATTTCTTAGTTTTGATAAACATTCCATGATTATGTAAGATGTTCAATTAGAGAAACCTTGGCTGAGGGATGTAGGAACTCTGTGCTACCCCTGAAAGTGTTCTGTAAGTCTAAGATTATTTTAAAATAAAAAGTTTTAAATTGTTACAAATTTAGGATGGTAAGTGTAATCCCCATGGTAGACACAAGAAAAACATCTTTAAAACTTATACAAAAGGAAAAGGAAAGAGAATAAAAATTACTTACCTCAAAGAAGTCAACTAAATAGAGAAGGAAATAGCATAGAGGGGGGAAAATGCTGTCAAATTAATTCTTATTCATATCAACCTTTATCAAGTTTCTAAGGCTGGAAATCTTTATGCAAGGAGACTGCTCATCTTTGTCTTTTGTAGCAAGTGGTGGATTTAAAGTTTTGACCTTCTGGTCAGTAGAGCAACATGTATCAGACACTGCCACCAGAACTCATTATGGGAGGAAAAGAGGGACCAAAAAAGATATGACACATATCAGTTCAGTAACTAGGCCTGTTACTGTCAAGTTCAGACTCACAGAGACCCTGTGGGACAAGTAGAGTTGCCGCATAGAGTAATTATGTGTCAGAATCCCCTTGACAACAATGTGTCAGTCTTTATGGAGGCATACCACAACTTTGTTCCTCCTAATAGTTGGTAGAGTCGAAATGCCAATGTTTTGTTTGGCGCCTATGAGCATAAAAAGAATGTTTTTCAAATATAAGGAGAAATGAAGTTCTAATATATACTGTGGCACAAATGAGCCTTGAAAACATTTTGTTAAGTTGAATAAGTCAGACAGTAGTAAGGACAAATACTATATGAACTCTTTTACAGAAAATATCTGAAAAAGGCATATGCATAGAGAGAAAAATAGATTCGTGTTTACCGGGTGCTTGTGTGGTAGTTCTTCTTTTATGGATTTTGACTTTCTATTTCGAGTGACAAAGTTCTGAGGTAAATAGTGGTAATAGTGGTACAACATTATGGTTGTGGTTGATGTCACTGACTTGTATGCCGTAGATAGATTAGAGGGATACCTTGTGTTATATATGTTTTTATGCAATAAAATTTATCCTAAAATTTGATAAATCATAAAATTGAAAGTAAAAATTAATTTAGATTTTGTCCAGCATTGTAAACTTTTTTTATAGTCATCTTAGTCATTAGAGAATTCACATTCTAATGTTAAGTAAATATCATAGCTGAAAGAATTGAAGAACAAATTTAAGCCCTGAATTGCAGTACTGAAGGATTCTGGATTCTGTGGGTAAAGTGTTGAATGATGAAGAAAGCATCAAAAGAAATTCGGAAGAAATATACAGAATCATTTGGCCAAAAAGATTGAAGCGCTAGAAGTAGCATCTGACCAAGAACCAGTAGCAAGCACTAACGGAAGAAATCCAAGCTGCACTGAAGGCATTGACAAAAAAAATCATGTGCCAGGAATTGATGGAATACCAAGTGAGGTGTTTCAGCAAACAAGATGCAGCCCTCTCCTCTTTACCCACTGATTTTGAAGACAACTTCCTAGCCATCTGGCTGGAAGAGATTCATATATTTGTTTCCATTTTAAAAAGATGATCGAAAAGAATGTAGAAATTATTTAACAATATCATTAATATCTGACACAAGTAAAATCTTGCTGAGTATTATTTAAAAATAGCCAGGGAACAGCTAGAAATTTATCTGAATTCAAAAAGAGTATGGAACTAGGATATCATTGCTGCTGTCAGATGGTCTTGCAGAAAGCAGAAACTACCACAAAGATGTTTATTTGTGTTTGATTAACTATGCAAAGGCATTCAGCTGTGTAGATCATATCACATTATGGATAAACATTAAGAACAGTGAGAATTCCAGAATGTTTAATTGTCCTCATATATAAGCTATATATGAACCAAGAAGCAATCATTTAAAATTAGTGTGGTTTAAAATCAGAAGGGGTATGTGTCAGAATAGAACCTTGACTACACCAATTCAGCCTGAGCGGGACATTGGAGAAGCTAGACTATATGAAGATTGGGCTTGGAGGAAGACTCATCCACAACTTGTGCTATTCCGGTGATACAGTCATGTTTACTAAAATCACACCTCACACACTTATTGATGAAGACCAAAGCCTTTAGTTTGGATTACATTTCAGCATAAACAAAATTCGCTAGACCAATAGGCTACATCATGATAGATGGAGAAAAAAAATCGGTTTTTAAATATTTCTTTCTGCTTGGATCCACAATCAATACCCATGGTAGCAGCAGCAGTCAGGAAATCAAACAATGGATTACTGTAAAAGGAACAGATACAGCATGGGACTGGCTGAGAATGACTTCTGCCTGCTATGTAAAGGAGAACTGTCACAGTCAGTGATATTGATAGTACCAAACAAATAGCTACATGATGAGACATGCCATCCCTCATGCTCCTGGATCTGTTTCCACCAATCACTGAGTCCAATGTTCATTGCAACTTTACTCACAGTTGTGGAGTTTATTAGGGAAATAGGTTGAGGAGTGGGGGAGGTGAAGACCACACAGTGCAAGTCCAGGTTTAATCCAACAGTCCCAGGCTATATTAACAAGGCACAGTTCTTCAATTAAGGAAAGTCCAGGTTCAGTACAGTAGCACAAATCCACCTCTGTTTTCCTCAGTCTTCCAGTAAATTTTATCTCAGAGCAGTTACCTTTAACTGTGGCTCCATCTCCAAGATTCCTCTGTGGTACACCTTACCACAGTCTCTTTACAGCAGTACCACAATCTATTCACCATCTGCCACAGTCTCTTCATCTTTTCTTCCTGACCATTTTTCACAGTGTGGAAAGCACTCCCACAGCTGTTGATGATTTGCAGAACCATGTATCCACAGTTAAGGTAGGTGGAGACCATACCCTCAATAGGGGCCAACGCAATGGATAGAAAGTCAGTTTTCAAGATTTCTTACACCACAGTTATATTGGGCAAATATGCTCTCAAAGACCTCTCCTCAGTGCTAAAGAGCAAGGATGTCAGTTTAAAGACTAAAGCATTCCTGATCCAAGACATGGTATTTTTTTTAGTTGCTTCATAGGGTTGTGAAAGCTGGACAGTGAGCAAAGATGACTGAAGAATTGATGCCTTTCTGTTGTGGTATTCATGAAGAATATTGATTACACCAGGAGCTACCAAAAAGTAAGCAGATCTATGTTAAAAGTGAAAGTGAAGCCAGAGTACTCCTCAGAGGCAAAGATAGTGAGACTTGGTCTCTCATACTCTCAGCATGCTGTCAAGAAAGATCATTTCCTAGAAAAGAAGATTAGGTTTGGAAAGGTGAAAAGGAGAAGAAGACTCTCAATGACATGAATTGACACAATGAGTACAACAGTGGGCTTGAAGACAGTTGTGACACAGTATGGGACTGGTCAAGGTTTAAATCTGTTGTCTACTCTACAGAGTATGTCTATACGCATACAAGGAAGTCCAGTGAATACCACTATCATTCAAATATATGCACCAACAACCAGAGCCAAGGAAGAGGAGATAGAAGATTTTTACCAAC
>NW_006399816.1:4058997-4084628 GCF_000299155.1 Elephantulus edwardii | reverse complement strand
ATGCTTGTGAGGGTGGAGGGACAGCGCAGGAGAGGAAGGCCCTCTATAAGGTGGATTGATTCAGTGACTGGGATAATTGGGATGGGAGTGTCGGAGACAGTGCCATTGGCACAGGACAGAGCGGAGTTTAGGGCTGTTGTACATAGGGTCGCTATGAGTCGCAGGCGACTCAACGGCACATAACAACAACAACAACTCTACAGAACCTAAGAACAGATATAATATGGTAAATTAGTGTAATCTAAATTAGTATTAAATAAATAGAAAAACCATAAAGAAGTTTTAGAAAATTAGTACTGTAGGAATATTTCTCTAATGGGTTGGTGGGTTGTTGTTTTCCCCATTATAGAGGAGAAAAGCCTTTTCAATGTAATATCCTAGCCCCTGGGAACTGCTGGAAAATTCTATCTATATTACTGCCTCCTGATCTATTTCATCCCCTTCCCCAAATCAGATTCTCTTTGGTCTGATGGTCGTAAGTTTCTTTTTTCTCCAAACTTTAAAAGTACTTTAGACATATGAGATGCTGGAACATAGAAAAGAACTGATGCAGTAAGACCCCTCAAGTCCTATTGTAAACCAGCTCATAGCTTTAGCAATACAAAGAGGAGACAGGCAGGTAGAACAGAGTTACACCAAGAACTTTGTGTGTAGGTCCTTGACTTTGGGCTAGTTTTCCTTAATTTGGTAGCATGATCGCTTAGGACATTATCCACATAGACATCCTTTGTGTCCTAAAAACTAGTCAAAGAAATTGCTTCATTCTCTCATAATAGCAAGTACCTCACTGTTTTATACTTACATATTCTAAGTCTCTCACTTACTAGGACTGTGACTCTTGGATCTGACCCAGTGCCTGCTTCTTAAGAGCTTTGGAGAGTCTGATGATTAGATATAACAAAATACTTTTATTATAAGTTTTGTTGGATTGTAATTGTGAAATCTTTACATGAATCTTTGTTCTTTTATCTCATAGCATCCTTTAAATAGAGCATTTTAAGAAAGAGAGTGAGTGCTCAAAACTTTTATTCTGTTTCCATCCCTCATCCGGCATTCCTCACTTCTGGCACTCCCCTTTCCCTACTTCCCTTAGTCCACATAGGTCAGAAATTGTGTAATTTAGTCTGCCATGGGAGACCCTTCAAAAAGGTCCAAGTTCTGGTTAGCACCACAAATGAATTGTCCCTCTGATCTTGAGAAGGCTTTTTTTCCAATCACTTTTGTCCCACGTACATTATTACCTAAGTCTTCAAACTGTATGTTATCATTTTATTCTTTTGGGCCCCACATTCCAACCAGTTTATAATTTTGCCCTTGCTAGACACTCTGGGTCCCAACAGCCAGAAAATTAAAAGACAAATTGCATTGGGAAAATTTGTTCTCAAGGACCTCTCCAGAGTACTAAAAAGCAATGATGTCAATCTAGAGACTAAGGTGTGCCTGATCCAGGCCATGATCTTGGCAATTACTTGCTATCCATCAGAGAGCTGGATAATGACTAAGGATGATAGCAGAAGAATTGATGCCTTTGAGTTTTGGTGCTGGAGAAGAGTATTAAATATGATGGACTGCTAAGAGAACAAACAGGTGTATCCTGGAGAGGGTGAAACCAGGCTGCTCCTCAGAGGCAAGGATTTTTAAGCTCTGGCTGACATACTTTGGGCATATTACAAGGAGGGACCAGTCCTTGGAGGAGGACATCATACTTGATAGGTTGAAGGGACAGTACAAGAGAGAAAGACCCTGGATGAGATAGATGGATTGACTCAGTGACTGGGGTATTGGGGATAGGTGTGTCAGAGACATTGGAATTGGCTCAAGATAGAGCAGGGTTCAGAGCTGTTGTATATAGGTTTGCTGTGAGTTACAAGTGACTCAACGGCACATAACAACAAGATGTCATTGAAGGGAGTGCTAGTGTCTTAGTGGTAAGGAATTATACTGCCAACACAAATACATGCAGTTAAAATCCACCAGCTGCTCTGTGGAAGAAAGATAGGCAGTATTCCTTCATGCCATTTACTGCCTTTGAAAACCCACTGGGGATCAGCTGTTTCTCAATTCTGGATGGTATAGAACATGCAGACTAGATGGTACACAACATATCCTTGACTCCAAAGTCTGGGTCCTCTCAAGCATTATCTCCTATATTTGAAAGCTCATCATAGACATTTTTGGATGTTACAGAAATAGGAAAAAGCCAGCAGTTAGAAAGTTAGATGGTACCATTTAGTCACCTCACAACAACCCTATGCACAGTAACTCTGAACCCTGTCCTATCCTGAGCCAATCTCATTCTTTCCAGCACACCTAACCCCTTTACGCCATGCATCTATCCATCACCTCCTGAGTCTTCCTCTCTTGCGTTATACCCCCATCCTTCCAAGTATGATGTTATTCTTGAAGGACTGGTCCCAATCATATAGTAGAACCAGGACTATCAGCTTTATACTTTCTTCTTTTAAGGGGCCATTAGTATTAAAAGAGCAGAGGTGGTGTCCTTTAAATGTTTTGAAAGTTTTTTTCCGTATGGGTTGAAATGACGACTAAAAAATTCATGTCAAGATCTTCTCATCTTTATAAACTAGGCTTCTGAGTTCCAAATATATGGACTTGCCAAAACCTGCTTGTATTATCACTAAACAAGGCTTAAGGTGCCACAGATGCACAGAATAAATCTAGCCTCTCCTGCTAATGAACATGCAAGCCATTTTCCCCATCTGCCACCTCTATCTGAAAGGCTTGGAAGGCCTTCTTTCCTGATCACAAAGAAGAACATAATTACACACTGTCTACAGAGAAACCAAGTACAAAGGCGCCTTTGCAGGCCACCAGAGATTAACAGCTGCCTCTCCTTTGATTGGGAGAGGTAATAACAGTTACGCTAGTTAATAATTGGATGGATTCCCAGGCCATGTAATTCAGATTGAGACTGTCATTTTCCCCCCTACCTTTAGCTAAGCTGGGTTATTAGGATGTAGCCCACAATCCTATTACTCAGGTGTCAGTCTCACAGTGGGAGAGAGCAGAGGAAGGCAGCGCTATTAAGGTGTTATGTCAGGTACACAAGTAAAGCTTCACAGTTCAACTTTAGAGCTATTTTTCTCACTCAAATAAATCACAGTGATAAAGCTCCTTATGATAGGTGGGGTTTTGTTCATGAAGTTCATTCATGTGGATGTAGAATATTTGTGAAAGAGGTCAAAAGGAAAAGGAAAAAATACGTAGTTCACCTTTATAAAAGGAAAGAAAGGCATTGAAAATCATTCAGCAAACTTTTGCCTGGTGCCTGAAGTGTGTTCTTCTGATACTTGACCCTGGGTGGGGATGGTACAGCAGTGGAAGGTGCAGGCCCCCCTCCTTGCACATAAACATACGTAATTCTGGGATATGGTAGAAAGTTACAAGGCTAATGAGAAATACAGTTAAATCCAGGGAGAGGATTGACTTTAGTTGAGAGGATCAGGAAGGGCTTCATGAAAGAAGTATTTGGGCTCAATCTTGAAGGATTGACATAGCATTTGAGTAATATAAGTTGGTCATGTGGTGTGAATTAAGAGAATAATTATGGTTAAAGATTTTCAGTCGTCTTGCTTTTTTCTAGCTGCTAAGAAGGATAGGAACAAGGCCATGACCATAGGGAGCATCAGGAACAACAAGAGCAGTCCCTAAGAAGTGCCAGGTGATTGACATGACAAGTTAGTGTGATGAGAGTGAAGGGGAAGTAGGGTTGGGAGGCTTTGTGCATCCTTTAACTCAACCCAAATTGTTGCATGAATGTGATCACCCTAAAAATGTCTATATAAAGCTTCTAATGGGGTTACTTTCATAATTAAAAAAGTGATTTCTATATCCATCATGAAGTACAATGTGGTGAGTGACAGGCTAGTATCCATACGCATATAAGGAATTCCAGTAATACCACTATCATTCAAATATACGCACTGACAACTAGAGCCAAAGAGAAGGAAAAAGAAGATTTCTACCAACGTTTGCAGACAGAAATCAAACATGCAATCAAGATACATTGATAATAATGGGTGACTAGAACGCAAAAGTTGGGAACAGGTAAGAAGGATCAGTAGCTGGAAAACATAGACTTGGTCACAGAAATGAGGCTGAAGATAGAATGATAGAATTCTGCACATTCAATGATTTATTCATTGCAAATACCTTTTATAAGAAACACAGACACAGACTATATACATGGATTTCGCCTGATGGTATGCCTAGGAATCAAATCTATTACATTGGTGGAAAGAATCACTGGAGAAGCTGTGAAAACCAGGCCAAGTACTAATTATGGGACAGACCACCAACTACTCATATACAAGTGCAGGCTGACGTTGAAGAAAAGAAAATCCACAGGAAATAAAATTTGACCTTAAGTCTATCCCACTCAAATTTCAAAACCATCTCGGGAACAGGTTTGAGGCCTTTAATACCAGTGAGCAAAGACCAAACGAGCTGTGTGAGGATATCAAGAATATCATCCATGAAGAAAGAATGCAAAAAGTCATTACAAAGGCAGAAGAGAAAGAAAAGGCCAAGATGGAAAACATGAGACTGAATATTGCATTGGAGCATCAAGAAGCCAAAGCTAAAGGAAGAAAACCAAGAAATTAAGGAGCTGAACAGAAAATTTCAAAGAGCAGCTCGGGAAGACAAAGCAAGGTACTATAATGAAATGTGCAGAGCTGGAGTAAGAAAATCAAAAGGGCTGAACTCGCTCAGCATCACTTAATTTGAAGGAATTAAAAAGCAAATTCAAGCCATGAGTGGCAGTACTTAAGGATGCTTTGGGCAGAATGTTAAATTATCCAAGAAGCATTAAAAGAAGATGGAAGGAGTATACAGGCACTGTACAAGAAGGAATTAGTTGACACAGAAGAATTTCATGAAACTGCGTATGAGCAAGAGCCTGTGGTGATGAAGGAAGAAATTCAAGCTGCTCTAAAAGAATTGGGGGGAAAAAAAATAAGGCTCCAGGAATTGATGGCGTACTGATTGACTTTTCAACAAACAGACACTGCCCTGGATGTGCTTACTAAGTTGTGCCAAGAAATCTGAAGGACAGCCAGCTGGCCAGCTAACTGGAAGAGGTTGATATTTGTTCCCATTCCAAAGAAAGGTGACCCTACAAAGTGTAGAAATTATTGAACAATATCATTAATATCATATGCAAGCAAGATTCTGCTGAAAATTTTCCAAAAACAACTGGAATATCAACAAAGAACTGCCTGAAGTACAGGCTGGGTTTAGAAGAGGCTTTGGTACTAGGGATATTATAGCTAATGACAGATGGATCTTGGCTGAAAGCAGAGAGTACCAGAGGAATGTATGTCTGTGTGTTTCATTGACTATGCAAAGGCATTTGACTGCGTGGATCAAACTGTGGCTGACTCTGAGAAGAATGGGAATCCCAGAACATTTGATTGTGCTTATGTGAAACCTATGCTTGGACCAGGACGCAGTGTTAGAACAGAGGAAGGAGACATTGCATGGTTCAAAATCGGGCAGGGTGTCCACCAGGGATATATTCTGTCTCTATACCTTTTCAATCTATATGTGGAACAGCATCCAGGATGCTGGGCTGTATGGGGAGGAATGTGGCATCAGGATTGGAGGTAGACTAATCAGTAACCTCCGTTATGCAGATGACACAACCCTGCTTGCTGAAACTGAGGAGGACCTGAAGTGCTTACTGCAGAAGGTCAAGGACTGCAGCATTCTATATGGGTTGAACCTTAACATCAAGAAAACAAAGATTCTCACCACTGAACCAATTGGCAGCATTGTTATGGATGGTGAAGAAATTGAGATTGTTAACAGTTTTACTTTACTTGGCTCCACAATCAACACTCTTGGCACCAGTAGCCAGGAAATCAAGAAACTGAATGTATTGGGAAAGTCAGCTATTAGGGACTTCTCCAGAGTACTGAAGAGCTACTACTATGTTAGTCTGGAGACTGAGGTGTGCTGATCCAGGCCATAGTCTTTTCAATTGCTTGCTATGCATCAGAAAGCTGGACAATGACTAGGGACGATAGAGAATTGATGCTTGAGCTGTGGTGCTGGAGAAGAGTGTTGAATATACCATGGGCTGCTAAGAGAACAAACGGGTTTGTCCTGGAGAGGGTTAAACTGGGCTTCTCCTTAGAGGCAAGTATGCTGAAGCTTTGCCTGGCCTACTTTGGCCATGTTACAAGAAGGGACCAGTCCTTGGACAGGGACATCCTATTTGGGAGGGTGGAGCTACAGCACAAGAGAGGAAGACCTTTTATGAGATGGATTGATTCAGTAACTGGGTTAATGGGGGCAGGTGTGTCAGAGACAATAAGGTTGGCACAGAATAGAGCAGGGTTTAGGGCTCTTATACATAAAAGGATTGGGTTTTTTGTTTCATATTTCTTTATTATAATGTTTGAGAGGCTAATCATTGTGCCATCTTGATTCCCCCACCCCCACCCCATGAAATGAATTCATTATCTGGGATTTCTTGGAATTATTTCTATTGCATTTCTGTATAAAAAAGTTAAATAGTTTTTTATCTGTGTGGTATTAAGAAGTAGGTTCCACTGGAATGGCCTTACTCATTATACTCAAATACTTTTGTTTTCTTAATCACTCTTGTCTCACACGGGCATTTTTGCTGTCTGAGAAAAGTCTTTTGTTTCATTTACTTAGTTTTTACTTATGAGGACTAGGGCTGCAGAAAAAGGTCAGATGCCACTCTTGAGCTTGCAGACTAGATAGGATGGGCCCAGAGGTACATCAGAAATGCTGGGATGAATAAGATTTCATGTGTGACATGAGGGGGGGAACTGAAGAAGTAGATGAGCAGTGTTTCTATCAGACATGCTCGGTAGAAGTGATACATCCCAAAGGTAGCTTAATGTTTCTAATCTCAGGTTCATTTAACCAGAACTCTTTGACCTTAAGAAAAGCTTCTTGAAATTATTTCATAGTACTTTTGTTGTTTTATTTCCTTAAAAAGTTGCTAATGAAAAATTAAAATGTCAGGTTTTAATAATACATTAGTAAAAAATAGGCTTTGAGTAGACTTTATCTTTCTGAAGTTGGCTTATTTTTAGCTGTGTAATGTCTTTTAGAGCTGATGTGAGTTTTTCTAGAGGTCACATGTTGTTGGCACTGTATTAAAGACTTTGAGGGGGTTAGGGGGGGTTAAAGGCATAGATGTATACATTGAAATGGTCTGCTTTTGCTCAATCATTCTCCCTCCACTTATACAGAATCACCACAGCTTCTTCCCAGTGTGGAACTCACTAAAACAGCAGTAGTTCTCCTCTGTCACACTCTGGACAGCCAGTGCATCTGTGTGGCCTAAGAAGCCATATTCTTTGTTTTTGAGTTGAGAGATGTTACTAAATAAAAGCTTTGTATCAAAATAGAATACAGGTGAATGATTTACGTCCCCCCTTGATAGTTACTGAGGAGCTAAAAGCTGAAGACGTCCTTCAATTTTACAAAATGAAATCTAAATGTTTCATCATAAAACTCTTAGTTTCAGTGAAAAACTGTCTCTAAGAGGTGAACACAGCAGGGGGCGGTTATCCTAATATAGAAAAATTTGTGGCTTCTTCTATTTCCATAGCTTGTAAGAGGATATTGGTAAATAAAGTCAAATAAAAACCTCAATAAAATATGTGTACACCCCATTGTTATTGTTGTTGTGTACTGTCTAGTTGGAACCAACTCACAACTGACCCTCGGGTAGGTTTTCAGAGAGTTAATCGCATAGGATGAGATTGTCTATCTTTCTCCCAGAGTAGCTGGTGGCCTTGAACCCCATGCCTTCAGAATTGCAACCCAGCTTCTTGGCAGTATGCATGCCACCAAAGCACCCTTTTAGAATGGTTAAAGCTTAGAAGACTGCTAAAATTGTTTTGAAGAAGTATACAAATTGTTGCAAATACTTTATAAAGGTGCTTGCCTATGTATCTAAGAGAGCTGGGCCTGTGCACATTCTGTAACCCACCAGTTCACTCCTAAGTACTCCTCTGTGTAACACAACTACATAACACCTGGGCCCAGCATACATGGATACACTGTTTAAAGAAGTATTGACCAGAGCTTTGAAATGAAAACAATCCAGCTGTCACTAAGCAGTGTAGCAGTTGCTTGCTAAATGTAAAGGCAGCAGTTTGAGCCCACTAGCCACCCTGTAGGCGATAGTCGTGACTGTCTGCTGCATACAGATGAGCTGCTGTGAAAACCCTATGGATTAGCTCTCTATCCTAGTCAATTGACTGCATGACAGTGGGCTTAGTTTCTGTTCTTTTCTAGTCATGCAAGTACCATCAAATTGGATCTGACTATTATAGGAGGAGACAATGACTAGGAAGGATAAAAGGAGAATTGACGCCTTTGAGCTGTGGTGCTGGAGAAGAGTATTGAGGGTACCATGGACTGCTAGAAAAACAAACAGATTCAGCCTGGAGAGGGTTAAACCAGGCTGCTCCTTGGAGGCAAGGATTCTGGGGCTTCTTCTGACATACTTTGGACATGTTGTAAGGAGAGACAGGTCCTTGGAGAGGGACATCTTGCTTGGGAGGGTGGAGGGACGGTGTAGGAGGGAAAGACCCCCTATGAGGTGGATTGATTCAATGACTGGGGTAATTGGGATTGGTGTGTCAGAGGCAGTGCGATTGGGACAGGACAGAGCAGAGTTTAGGGCTGTTGTACATAGGGTCGCTATGAGTCGCAAGCGACTCGATGGCACGTTAGAACAAGTGAGACAAAGGAATAGAATACTATTCCGGAAAAAAAATACTGTAGTTGTTGTTGATTGCCTTCAAGTTGAGCACAACTCATAGAGACCCTATGAACAAAAGGCTTGAAGTTTCTCTACAACTATCAATATTTATCAAAGTTCATAGGGTTTCCAGAGGCATGTTACTTAGGAAGTGGTGCCACTCCGTCCAAAGTACTACTACAGACAATAAGTTAAATTTAGAAACTAAGATAGTGATTATATTTTGCAAGAGAAACAGTGAATGGGTTGAATACAGGAGAATTATGTCATCTGATAAAATATTTTTTTTAATCTTGAAGTTGTGACAAAATTGTGTTCAGTTTGTCATGTTGCAGCTGTATAGTTATGATTAGTGTACTTTTCTCTATTGATGTTAAATTTTAACAAACATTTTTAAAATTGTGTTTATATAGGAGTTTAAGTGTATGATATCACATTATACCAGCAAATTATTGAACACTTGGGTTATGTAATTTTGGGATTGTTCCTTTCAGTGCAAAGAAACATTTTTATTATTGATGTTAAAATTATGCTTAATTTTATTTCACAATGAATTTATTATCATCTAAAAAAGTATTTTCTTGTACATAAATAATTAACAACTGGGCTTGATGCCTACCTGGCAAGAAAGTGATCATGAAGGTAGTGTTCCCAGGGTGAGGCTTATCCACTGCACTCCACATGGGCTGACCCCTGCGATTTCCCCAATTTGAGACACTCCCCTGCATAATATGTAGTAGTGGGGGACTGTTCACACTCTCCCCTAAAGCAATAATAAAAATATATATACACACTTGATTATGTTACCAAACTCCATATATGTACTGGAGTCTGTATCAGACAGGCAGAGCATTGTGTTCAGAATATCAGAAGAGTTGGGCAAACATATTTGTCATGTCAGAGCAAACATATACTCAAAGCCCCTCCTTCAGTAGAGACAGTGACAGCACCTGCAGTATTTCCTGTCCAAGATTTAGTAAAGCATAGAATGCTATTAAAAGAAATGGAAGATATATTTTATTCATGGTGATGGTTCTGTGCTGTCAAGGAGGAACTAACACATAGCTGCCCTCCCAGCAAGTTTTTAGAATCTGTAAATCGCAAGAGAGGAGATTGCCCATATTGCTCCTTGGAGCAGCTAGTTGGTATTGTAATGGAGGGGTTACTGTTTTTCCTAAATAAGTTTCATATTATTTTTGTGATGGGTGATGCAGTGGTTCAGAATTTACAGATACTAAATTCATTTTTCAAGGAGATCAGAAGGGAAATCGTGTTTATTTGGAGAGACAAGAGATCTCGAATAAGCAAAACACTTCTGAGAAACAAAAATGAAGTGGCAGGAATAGCACTTCCTGACCTCAAAACCTACTACACAGCGGTAGTAACTAAAACAACATGGTACTGGTACAGTGACAGGCACATAGATCCCTGGAACAGAATTGAGAACCCAAAAATACACCCAATTATCTATGGTCAGCTGATACTCAGTAAAGAAATAAAACCTATCAAATGGGAAATGACAACCTCTTCAACAAATAAGCTGGCACAACTGGACTGCTACCTGCAGAAAGCTGAAACAGGATCTACATCTCACACTAGACACAAAAGTCACCCCCAGGTGGATGAGAGACTAGCGAGTAAAGCCCCAAACCATAAAGTTCATAACAGACAAACTGGGATCAAGCTTAGAAGCCATGGTCTATGGTATAAAGAGATTGACAAATACAGCCAGAAATGTACAATCTGAAGAGGATAAAATTGGTGAAAGGAACCTTATAAAGATTAAATCCCTGTGTTTATCAAAAACTTTTCCCAACAGGGTGAATAGAAAACCTGTTGACTGGGAACAAACATTTGACAATACCATCTCAGACAAATGTCTCATAATCAAAGTTCATAGAATACTCCTGGGCCTCCACAAGAAAAAGTCTGATAACCTAATTACAGAATTAGCAAAAGACATGGAAAGGATTTTCACAGAGGAAGATATTCAAATGGCCAACAGACATATGAAGAAATGCTCCAAATCACTGGCAATAAGAGAGATGCAATCAAAGCCACAGTGAGATGCCATCTCACTCCAGTTAACAGTGGCAAAGTTTAACAGGGCAGCAAGAAACAAATTTTGGAGAGATGTGATGAGATAGGAACTCTTTTATATTGTTGGTGAGATTGTACAGTGGTATAACCACTCTGGAAGGCAGTTTGGCGCTTCCTCAAAAAGCTAAACATTGAAATTCCATGTGACCCAGCTATTTGATTGCTTGGAATATACCCCAAGAAAATGAGAACGGATGCTCAAACAGAAACTTGTACATCAATGTTCATAGCAGCATTATTCACCATCACAAGAGCATGGAAACAGCCCAGATGTCCAACCAATAACAGATGGATTGAGAAGTTGTACTACATTCATACAATGGAAGATTACTCAGACAGCATGGGTGATGATTTGAAAGTTACTGTCTAACTTGGGAGGGACTGGAGAGCATTATACTGAGTGAACTAACTCAGTCCCACAAGGACAAAAACTGTATAAAACCATTATTGTAGAATGAGTATGAGGATCCAGGGCCAGGTGAGGGTGGAAATAGAGGGGTGAGGATGGGGGGCTGTTAATCATAGATGCACAATTTGATGGGTGGGTCTAGTGAAGGAAATAGGAAGGATCATTTGTGAAAAAGTGTATTCAAAGTTTGTAAATAAATCAGAGTAAAATGGAAAAAAATTAATACATTGTAATTTAGATCCCTTTAACTTCCCATGCTAGATGACTGCAGAGGATTTGGAGGGTTCTTTCCTCCAAAACTTGTGTACACTCAGAATTATATAGGAATCTCCATAGTTTGCGTTCTAAGGTGGCTCTTTAAGATTATTTCTGGCACTGCCCCGCGAGCAGTTGTGGCGGGAGAGCGGCAGGGCTGAGAGCATGACTCGCCCGCTCCGGCACTGCCCCAGCCTTTGCTGCCTCCGCCTGCACAGCCATGTCTGAAGAGAAGCCCAAGGAGGGAGTGAAGACAGGGAATGACCATATCAACCTGAAGGTGGCTGGGCAGGATGGCTCTGTCGTCCAGTTCAAAATCAAGAGGCACACACCTCTGAGCAAGCTGATGAAGGCCTACTGTGAGCGACAGGGCTTGTCAATGAGACAGATTAGATTCAGGTTTGATGGGCAGCTAGTTAATGAAGCAGACACTCCAGCACAGCTGGAGATGGAGGATGAAGACACAATCAATGTGTCCCAGCAGCAGACGGGTGGAACATGGGCGACTGGAGACCTGTTGGGATGTTGCATCTAGGGGACTGTTTCACATCTGTGTCACCTTGTCCTTGCATTTGTGATCCAGTAGTAAATGTGAACACGCCACCACAGGTGTCTTCAGAAACCCGAGGACGATCACCTAATGACTTTCCTCTCTCCTTGATGTACTTCAAGTGCAACTCAACACTATTTCTGCAGGGATTAATCTACAGCTGATATTGGGCCAATGCAAAATGCTATCTTTGTTTAGGTTAAAAGAATTGCAAGGTTTTTGGGGTGTGTTATATTTTTATTTTTTCTTCCTCGTAGAACACTTTTCTCCAACTGTGGGCTATTCATTTTCAGTCTTCATTTGGAGACTTTGCCCCCCCCCCCAGATGTTGTGATCTTCTCCCCACTGCTTCATCTAATCATGTAGGTAGCTCATGTGTACTGCAGTGGGTGCTTCTGGACATATGTTTTGGGGGCCTGGTGGGGATGAAAGACAAAATTTCACTTGCTATTTGTTGAAGGTACAGTTTATGAAATTTTTGTTTAATATTGCAAATTTAAGCATTGTCAGAAAATGGTAAAATCAAATGGAATCTGTTGAGTTGCTGCATAAAAGGCAAGCAAGGTAAATAGCAGAGCCCTTCACTAGAATGGCCTCATGATCCCTGCCCTTTAGTGTGTCCCCACAGGGCTCTGGCCCAGGGTCCCTGCCACCACTGCTCAGTATCAAATGACAACTACATTAACTCAATTGGCTTCTCCTACTTTTTCATATAGGAGAAAATAATGCCACAATTTCCATTTGATACTACTATTGTGGCCTCTGATTTCTTTTAGTATTTGCTTCTGATGAGTAATTACAGTCTATATATTAAAAGTAAGGTTATTGCCGAATTTGCAGTTATGTTGTTGTGTACAAGAGCTCTGAAATGTAACAAATGAAACCCATGGAAAGATGACTTTGTTAATCTCGCAGATTTTTGCTCTGCTGCTTTCCAAATATGTATTGAGTTAATGCATTAGTTTGGTGATATAAGTTCTGTGAACTATTTTGGGATCTATACCAATTAAAAAGTCTCATCGTCGGCCTGCTGTTCTTCAGTAAGGGTTTGTTGCTGCTTGATGGCTATTCTCTGCTCTTTAGTCATCTGGCTGTGTGACATGACCCATCATTCTTGCTTGTTTGAAATCTTGCTAAAAAGTGTTTGCTGCCTTCGCAGTTTGCTGAATGGGCAGGCATGGGATGTTTGTTGGCTCTGTTGTGTTTATTTGCCTATTTGGTATTCTGAAAAAAAAAGATTATTTCTAAACTATCTACAGGGATATGTAAGTCAGTTTTTAAAAGGATATAACTTTTGTGTAACAGAGTGATTGTATTGCTAAGGAACAAAGTTCTAGGAGAGAAAATGCTTTGTAGAAGTCAGTTTGTCCTGTTTAGGTGATAATTATGGTTACCAAATGATCTGGCTTTTTAAATGAGGACTAAATTATTCTGAAATGTTTTTTCCCTCTGTTTGGAAATACTTCTGTTCCCCCTTTCTCACCCTTCTTGGGGCCTCAACTTTTTATGAGAAGCCAGTCTTGAAGTTTCCACTATTATAATCAACAAGCAGCTTTTGACTTTTCTCTAAGATGCTTGCCAAGGTCGAAACCTTTTCCTTTTTGTATTTGATTCATGTTGGTCTCATCCACTAGACTTGAAGCTTTGTGAGGTATAATAATCATGTATTTTATGTTCACTACTGTTGATCTACAGATCCTAGCACAGAGCAAGCGTTCAATAAATATTTGTAGACTAGTTGAACAAGAAGACTTGTTTCAGACTACAGCAGTGTATTTCATTTGGTTATAATTTTATGCCTGGGAAATTGGGCTCACTTCTATTTGTATTTCTGTCTAGAATGTGGCAGATCAGATTGCATTTCACGTTGCTGGTGGATTAACAGCCCTTGAACACATCCTTCAAGCAGTGGTCCCAGTCACAAATGTGAACACAGCTTTGCGCATTCCTCCTAAGTAAGTAGAGTTTTTTCCGTCTGTCTTTCACGTTTCATTTATGAGTCATTTCTGCCCTATGGTTTCCATATGGGGGGACCACAAGAAAATTGTATGTGTATTCAGGCTTGGATAGCAAAAGCTTACACTTCCCATTAGGGAGAAAAGCAGAGGGGCTCAACTTCACTTAGAAAATTCAAATTGAGCCTAAAAAACTTAATAAAGGAAATCTCTTTGGTCTTTGACCTGCTCTAATCCCAAGTCAAGAAGAATTGATGAACTCGTGAGCAGTTCTAAATGCTTCCAGAAATTGTACAAAAATGAATAGTAGTAACAGAAGGCTAACTTTTTTGTGTTGGACACACAAAAAAGAAGTGAATAAGTACATTTACAAAGGCCTGAACTATGAGGTTTGAAGAAGTCCCTTGCATACAGGAAGAGCAGTCTGAGGCCAAAATTGCCCTAGTCTAGAATCGCAGCCAAATTTCTGGGAACTGAATTGCAGTTTGGTCTTTAACTGTAAATTGCTCTTTGTCATAAGGACCTGACGTTGTATTTAGACCTAAGATCTGCCTTCTTACTCTCTTAAGTCATTCTTGAGTCTCTGGCTGCCTGAGATATAGTGGGATATAGCAATATTACAAATGAATTCTATCCCTGAGTTATAACATGCACAGTTTTGGATATTTAGGGACACTTATTTGACCAGTTTAAATATAAAGTTTTGATAAAAGTTGATTTATATCACGAAGAAAACATTTTAATACTTACTTAGCATAGTAGGGGTAATTGCTTCATTTATACATTGGCTACAAATAAAAGAAAAAAAGAATCTAGCCTTTTTTTTCCTGAGACATATTTTGGTAAAATAGAAATAGCTTTGGCCTTGGATTCAGACAAACCTGGATTCCAGTTTAACCTCTGACATTAACTTAGCTGGGAGAATTTGGGCAAGTGCCTTGGTATCATCGTAGCTATTTTCTCATTTGGAAAAAGAACTAGTGTAATCCTATTCATCTCACTCTGCTACTGTAGGGATCAGTTGAAATAGTGTATATGAAAACTCTTGTCTGTACTGTGAAATATTACATGAATGTGAGTGTTTCAGTAGTAGTGGTAGGCGTCTGCTTTGAGGTAATGTATCTACTTAACGTGGGATATTTTTAATATAGATTGATGTTAGTGTGAATTCTTTTATTTACAAAGTAGAGATAAATGAAAAGGGGAACAGATGTTTTCGAAGTTCGAGATTCTCTGTGTCGCATAAAGCACCACATCAAGTAGTTACAGCATGGAAAGAAGGTGTGTGTGTGTGTGTTTGGGGTTTTTTTTTTTGTTTTGTGTTTTGTTTTTTTTTTACCCAGAAGAGTTGATAATCTATTAAAAATCAAAATGGGCTTTACTTACACTGTGTGGTCTGGCATGCTGTCCTTATTCAGTGTATATTAATTGGCAGGCAGGCAGGATAATAAATATTTGAGATAGGAAAGGAAATAACATTTGATCCTTCATGACACTGCTTTGGTAGCTTTTAATAATATATATTGTTCATCTTAAATGTACCCAGAGTTTCTCAGAGTTATTTTGTTGGTTTTTTGGTAGCTGAAATGCCTGTTTCTCAAAAAGCAAATGTTGTCAGGAGCGTGCTATTGTGGTGCTCATTCACATCTTTCCTTTAGAGAGCAGAAGATGTTTCCAAAGCTCCGAAAGTGATTAAGTATTACAAGAACCAAGAATTGTCACTCTTATGTGCTACTGAGTCCATTCTAACTCCGAGCAGTCCTCTAGGACAGAGTAGGGTTGCCTTCATAGTGTTTCCAAGTCTGAATCTTTACAGAAGCTGTTTGTTGCATCAATCTCTAACAGAAAAACTGATAAGTCCAAACCACCAGGCCTTCCGTTAGTAGCTGAATGCTCAACCAGTGCGCTACCAGGGCTCCATATGAATCTCTGTTGCCTTAACTCAAGCTCTTCTCTCCCTCCCATGACATTTCATAGCTATTCAGGTTTTGGTTGTCCTATATTAGGTAATTTTTCATAATAATATACCACAGAGCTAATTCAAGCTGAAGCTGAAGAAAATGTAAGAAATTCCACAAGCACCAAAATTTGACCTTGAGTCTATCCCATATGAACTTCAAAGCCATCTCAGGAACAGGTTTGAGGTCTTAGAAATTAATCCGCGAAGACTGGATGAGCTGTGGGAAGATAACAAGAATATCATCCAGGAAGAATGGAAAAGGTCATTACAAAGACAGAGGAGGAAGAAAAGACCAAGATGGCTATCAGAAGAAACTAAATATTGCACTGGAGTGCCAGGAAGCCAAAGCAAAGGAAGAAATCAAGATATTGAGGAGTTGAACAGAAGATTCCAGTGTGGACGAAAAGACAGAGTAGGGTATTACAATGAAATGTGCAAGGAGCTGGAGTCAGAAAATCAAAAGGGCAGAACTCGCTCAGCATTTCTTAAGCTGAAGGAACTGAAGAACAAATTCAAGCCTCAAGTTCCAATACTTAAGGATGCTTTGGGCAGAATGTTAAATGATCCAGGAAGAATTAAAACAAGATAGAAAGAGTATACAGAGTCATTGTACCAAAAGAAATTGTTGGACACAGAAGAATTTCATGAAACAATCTTATAAGCAAGAGCTTATAACATTGAAGGAGGAAGTTCAATGTTATATAAGCAAGAGCTTATAACATAAAGGAGGAAGTTCAAGCTGCTGTGAAATAATTGGAAAAAAAGCAAGCCTCCAGGAATTTATGACATACTGGTTGACATATTTCAGCATGGACACTGCCCTGGATGTGCTCACAAAGTTGTGCCAAGAAATCTGGAGGACAACCACTTGACCAACTGACTGGAAGAGATCTATATTTGTTCTCATTCCAAAGAATGGTGATTCGACAGAGTGTGGAAATTATTGAACTGTTTCATTGATATCACATGCAAACAAGATTCTGCTGAAAATTATCCAAAAACGACGGAACAGGCTGCATTTAGAAGAGGCGGTGGTATTAGGCATGTTATAGCTAATGTTAGCTGGATCTTAGCCGAAAGCAGAGAGTACTAGAGGAATGTCTATCTGTGTTTCATTGACTATGCAAAGGCGTTTGACTGTGTGGATCACAGTAAATTGTGGCTGACTCTGAGAAGAATGGGAATCCCAGAACACTTGATCATGCTAATGCGAAACCTATACTTGGACCAAGAGGCAGTCATTAGAACGGAGCAAAGAAACACTGCATGGTTCAAAATTGGAAAGGATGTGCATCAAGGATGTGTCCTATCTCCATATCTTTTCAATCTATATGTGGAACAGATTATCCAGGAGGCTAGGTTCTATGAGGAGAAGTGGGCATCAGGATTGGAGGTAGACCCATCAACAATCTGCATTATGCAGATGAAACAACCCTGCTTGCTGAAACTGAGGAGGACCTGAAGCACTTGCTGCAGAAGGTCACAGAGTGCAGCCTTCAATATGGATTGAAGCTCAATATCAAGAAAACAAATATTCTCACCAAGGGGCCAAATGGCAGCATCATGATGGATGGTGAAGAGATTGAGAATTGTTGACAGCTTCCATTTACTTGGCTCTACAATCAGCACTCTTGGTACCAGTTGCCAGGAAATTAAAAGACAAATTGCATTTGGAATGTCTGCTGTCGGAGACCTCTCCAAAGTACTGAAGAGCAATGATGTGACTCTGGAGACCAAGGTGCACCTGATAAAGGACATGGTCTTTACAATTATTTGCTATGCATCAGAGAGCTGTACAGTGACTAGGAATGATAAAAGGAGAGTTGATGCCTTTGAGCTGTGGTGCTGAAGAAGAGTTTTGAATATACCACGGACTGCTAAGAGAACAAGCAAGTTCATCCTGGAGAAGGTTAAATCAGGCTGCTCCTTGGAGGCAAGGATTCTGAAACTTCGTCTGACATACTCTGGACATGTTTCAAGGAGGGATCAGTCCCTTGGAGAGGGACGTCATGCTTGGGAAGGTGGAGGGACAGTGCAGGAGAGGAAGACTATCGATGAGATGGATTGATTCAGTGACTGGGGTAATGGGGATGGGTGTGTCAGGGACCATATGATTGGCAAGGGATAGAGCAGAGTTTGGGGCTGTTGTACATAGAGTCACTATGAGTTGCAGGTGACTTGACAGCATATAACAACACCACAGACCATTTGAGAAACTTTAAACCACTGTCCAGTACCAGCTACCACATGGATCATCTGTAATCCTGTGACTGTATACTTGATATTTTCCCACCTTCGCCTCTCTGAGCTATTTGTGAATGGATAAACTAGCCCTGTGCTGAACATTCCTCATCACCTTGTCCATCTGGTGTTAAGCAAAGGAAGTAATTATCACCCAAAATAGTCTACCATATTGTCACAAGCTATACACAGCCCCTACAATGCAGCAGCGCACAGTGCTCACAGAGGGAGCTTGACGGCCCCACTCTTGCTGCGGTTCTAATGGCTCACTGTAAAACAAGCACTAAATGCCAGTTTTGCTTTTTGTCTTTTTTGTGAAAATGAAACTTTGTTTGAGATTTCTTTCAGTAGCCACAACAGATACTGAAGTAGGTCTTCTGTAAAAGTGAAATATAAAGCAAACTTTTCAAAAGTAGAGGATATCAGTACTTTGACAACACATCCTAGAATTACTGCCAGCTAACTTCCTGGACACCTCATCAACAATCTGAAAGCTTGCTGAAAGTGAGGAGAACTTCAAATGCTTGTGCAGAGGATTCAAGACTGCAGCATTAACCATGGCATTTTAGATTTTTTGGTATGAATGTTAAGAATGGTATTTGTGTATCTCTTTACTGACCCTTAAAACAACCAGTAAAGCACCAATCATAGGGGTTGGGGGAAACAACTTCAAAGATAACAGCCTTCAGTTTGGGTTACATCTTAACATTAAGAAAATAAAAATCCTCACTACTGGGCTAATAAGCACCATCATGATAGATGGAGAAGAGTTACAAGTTGTCAATGTTAATCATCTTGCTTGGATCCACAGTCAACACCCTTGACACCAGCAGCCCAGAAATCAAAAGATATACCACATTGAAAACGTCTTCTGTCAGGAACCTCTCCACAGTGCTGAAGAGCAGAGATACCAGTGGGAAGACTAAAGTGCACCTAATTTAAATGATGATCTTTTCAGTCACTTGCTATGCATCCGAAAGATGGAGAGTGACTAAAGGTGACAGAAGAATTGTGCCTTTGAGTCGTGGTGTTGAAGAAGAGTGCTGACTATCCATGGACTGCCAAAATGATGAGCAACTGTGTCTTTAAAAAGGTGCAGCCAGGATGCTCCTTCGAGGGAAGGATGGGGAAATACTGTCTACCTACTTTGGTATGTTGTTAGAAGGGGCCAGTCCTTGGAGAAGGACACCATGCTCAGAAAGGTGGAGAGTCAGCAAGGCCCTCAGGGAAATGCATTGACACAGGGTCTGTAACAGTGGACTCAAGTGTGTCAGAGGTGGTCAGGATAGTTCAGGATAGCGCTGGGTTCAGAGCCATTGTTTATGGGGTCTCTGTGAGCCAAAGTCAATTCAGCTGCACTTAACAACAGCAACTTCCTGGAAGTGAATCTTTCATTTTGCAACTCTGAAAAACAAATGAACAGAAACATGAAATTGATAAATATACTCACATCTGAAAATTTTAGTTTCTGAAAACATTATGACTCTTTAGTGCGTTGATTGACTTTTGTCAGAAGCGAGGGAAACTCATACAACTTCTGGAATTTTTTAGTTAGTGAGAGAACACAGAAAGTGGTATTCTGTAGTCAACCTTCTTAACAAATGTGTGCCAATGGAATTGATTCCGGTGCCAAGACAGATCACCCTGAAGCAAGACAGCTTTCATTTTACTTTGTGTCTGCTTTGGGGAAGGCTGTTATTTTTCCTCCAAACTTGAACACAAGTTACAAAAGAATGAGTGACAGAGTCTACCTCTTTCTTTGATTTGGGTTATTAACAGTTGTTTAACATTACTTTTAATGTTTGAAAATAAATTGTGGTTTGCCATTTTCTGTGGACATAAAGAACACCCCATGTTGTGTAAATAAAATAAATCTGCTGTTACTGGAGGCTTTTGTGTCGTGTATTTGTGGCATGTTTCCACAGTAATGATGATGAGGTGAAAGCCGCCACTCCACATTGCCAAGTCCTTTTCAAGCAGCAGTAGATGTCATCATTCACAGACAACCTCGCAAACCTTCTTGGCCATCAAAATTGGTTTCTGGGCAGTCTTCCCCAAATTACCTTTACTTTACTGTTGCACAGAATGAGATTGCCCATCCTGCAGAGTAGCCGCTGGATTCAAACTGCATGCCTTTGGATTGGCAGTGCAGAGTCCTGACCACTAAACCAACACAGCTTTCTTGACAGACACTTATGGATGAATAAAGGGCTATTGCTTAACTTTCCCAGGTACTTCAGGGTGTCCTAATGTGGAAAATCAGGCCCCTGGTTTTTTCTGTCAGCCTTGCTTCTGTTCCTTTATTATTATTTCTTGGAAGAAAGATGAATGGGCAATCTCCTCCCATAAGATTAACTCCTTCTGAAAACCTGCTGGAGGGTCAGCTATTGGTTGGTCCCATCTTTACTGTACACAACACACACACACACACACACACACACACACATATATCAGTTAATTGCCCAGGAAATTGCTCATCTTTGTTCTGTGGAGCAGCTGGTGGTTTTGAACCACATACCTTCAGGATTAAAGTACATCTTATATAGTCTCTAAAACAGAGTATGGCATAGTTGAGAATATATAGGCTCTGGAATCAGACCGATCTGAGATTGAATATTTTTTCATTGATGATTTTAGGTCAACTTAATTGTTCCACCAATGTGCCTCAGTTAAATGAGGAGACTGATAATAAATATTTTGTAGTTACTATTGTGAGATTTAAAGGGGCATGTTGTTTATGTTCCTTCCACAAAGAAAGAATTTTGTTAATATCAGTGGGTTTTCACTATTGTTCCTATTATTTTGCCTCCTGATTATACTGCTTAATTACTGCCTTTTAATCCCCTGAATCTTTGCCATGATGGCTTCTAAGAAGTCATTTGGTTGTTCACTCTGAATCCAAACTACATCCTGATAAATTTTAAGCCAGTTTGTCAAGATCCCTTTTGAACCCTAATGGATGCCTCTGGTTGAGTTTTGGTTTGTTTATGTTGTTAACTTTGTGCCAACCCTAAAGTTTTCTGGAGAACATTGCGAGTCTTCATCTAAATCAGTGAGAAAACATCAAGCAAGTTAGAAAACTGTTCTGGTTAACACTTCATCGTACACTTGCTGGTCAGGTTCTCCCCAGCTTGGTTTTCACTCCTTGGCTTCACAGATCCTAGTAAATGCGTTCTCTGAAAACCATGTAGCAGCCTAGTAAACATTGTGTGAATTCACACATGGATTGTTTCTTTAAGCATAAAGGCATACTGCCTAAAATATTTGATTTTGTGGACTTAACAGTATGATTATAGCTCAGCCAAGGGGGTGAGGGGAGTAGACGTCTGATTTTGACTACTCTATTAAATTGAGTTTAGGTGTTTGTTTATTTATTTATTTAATGCCTTTAGAGTTTTATGAGTTTGTGAGTATATCCTATGTCAGTAACTGCTACTTTCTCAAAATTCCCAAGACAGTGCCAGAACTACATTGCTGGTCTTTGCCCTTACCAGTTTTATGATCACATTGATGGGTATATGTCTGTTCCCATTTTAATGTGTGATAAAAATGGATTGGCCCACTGCTGTAGCCCTTACCTGTTCATATCAAACAAATCGTGACATTTACTGTTTCTTGCTTCTTTATAGGACATGCATTTATCTGTCTAGTGTAAATCCATACTGATCAGGTAAAAATCACGAGCCATTGGAATAAAAAAGAAATTTAGAATAATGTGAAGTAGAGTTTTGCCTATATAGAAAGATATTTACAACAAAATATCACAGATCTATTCTCCACAGTAAAATAAAACTCTGACTTCACGTGGTTTAATCCACTTGGCAGCATTATATCTCCTTGTCCCTTAATTTGGTGAGGAGACAGAAGTGACACTCTTGGAGTGTGTCCTCAGTGCTAGGCTCTGATTATGGTACTTCATTTGCTCTTCACTGTTATCAGCAGCCATTGATGGGGTCCACTGGCAGAATCAGGGCTCAGAGTCCTTGGACAGTCATTTTGCAGCATAACTGTAACTTGAGAACGCCAACAGATCCCCTTTTGAGAAAGTATTGTTTTCTTCTTCAAGTTACAGAGAGGGTGTTGAGAATTACTCCACAATATTTCTATTGATATTTTGTTTCCCAAAGCCTCTATTCCCTGTTTTTGCTTTTGTGACACTCGCAGTGTCTGTCTTCTACTGGAAATTATTTCCATTGTGTTTCAGAGCAGGAAAATAATTTAGAGATTCTTATCCCGATGTGCCATTCAGTTCTCTAGCGATTCCGTTCCTGGGAACAGTTGTATACATTCATGGTCATTGGAATGTGGTTGCCACATCTAGGAACCCATTCAAAGTAGAACCCCAGGCAGACAGTGTGAGGGTTTTGCTTGCATTCAGTGTGTACAAACTTAGTATCCTGAGCTCCTCACCTCGCCTACTCCATAGCTTGATACTTATTCTTATCTCTCACTCCCATGACTGTCCTCTTTGGGACTCATCTACTATTAAATCTTTTCTCTTGAATTTTCAATATGTTCTAGACTCTGCCAGTTTTCACTTTGAGCTTACTTCTCTGTTACTCATTAATATTCCTCCCTGTCTTGCCCTGTCCCCCCCAGCTCCCTTCTTATTTTGTTTCCTTTTTCCCCAAGACATTGTGAATACTACGTGTTCTAGTTATTGAAGCCATCCCCTTTCTAAGTAGTTATGTCGTATGTTGTTGTTAAGTGCCATCAAGTCATAGATGACTCATAGCAATCCTATGAATGAAACACCTAGATTCTGTTGTATAACTGTCACTGTTTCTCCAAGTTCATAGAGTTTCCCGAGGCAGGCTATTTTGGAAGTGAATGCCACTCCTGCTTACATGCCTATTTGAATCTGGGAGGTCCACCAAACACTGTCCACCATGGGTAACCAGTTATCGCATTTGACACATCAATGTCACAATGTTTAGCATCACAGTGACTGCGAGTTACCTCTGTACAGCAAATGGACAGACCAGTGCTATACTACTTAAAAGAATGTTTGACCGAAAAGTAATTAAAACCTAATACAGGGAACATCCAGTCAGCTCACACCCAGTTGTGAATGAAACAAATAATAAGCAAACAGTCCATACCCAAGGCTCAACCAAAACAAGAAAACACACCTTTGTAGAATCCACCTCTTCCACACAGCTTCCCAAACTGGATATGAGCCCCAAACTGGCGACCAACAGCCTTTGTAGAGTCCAGCTGCTCCACTCATATTCCCAAACACATAATATTTCCCTCATTGGGCATAGCTAGTTAATACAAGAGTGGGCATTTGATTTAAGAACACCCAGTTTTAGAATGACCACCAATATAGGACCCGTACAATAAGCAAACTAAAAAGTTAAACCAGGCCATTTAAGATTGTCTCAGAAGTTTGCAGAACTCTTGTTAACATGAAAAATCACATCAGTCAATATTGGTGAGATCATTATGGGATAATATATGCTCCTACCTTACAGAAGGCTGGGGAGTGAAGGCAAGAGGAGAGGAGACGAGAGCCAGATCATGAGAGATAAGGGGGCTGGACATGAGAGGCGATCCTGTCACAGAGCTGACATTGTCCTTGCCCTTCTTGAGGACTCGTGGTTCATTTTGTCCTGGATTCATGAAAAAGTTCCCAATAGCCTTACAATAAATGCTTCGTTCTTCTTAAAATATTTTAACTGAGTTTTTGCCTCTTCCAAACAAAAGAGCTTGATTCTTTTAAATACCTATATTACAGATATTTATTTTATTCTAGATTGCACTCAAACTCTTTAACTGTGCTCTAGAGTCTTCCTTGTAATCCCATAGGTGTTCTCCTAAATTCTTTCATATCAAGGAGGAATGAAGGTCCACAACCTAAAGCAGGTATGAAGAAAGAAAACACACTCTACAAGTTCCCTTGTGTGTAGTTCTTTATGAACAGTAAATATTGTTCCTACAATCTAAACTTAACTGAACTTTTCTTTTCCTACTTACCCTGTTTGGGGAGTCTGTATAGAAAATGACATATGTTAAACTTCTCTTGGATCATAAGGTAAAACAAAAGTAGCACTCTGTGAAGTAAAATGTTTCTTTACAGAATCCAAAACAAGAAAATCTGTATATGGGGGCTTTGGTAGTTTAGTTTTAAGGAGTTACACTGCCAGTTTAAAGACATGCAGTTCAAATCCGCCAGCTGCTCCAATTCAGATGGATAATCTCCTCCTGTGCAATATACCACCTCTGAAAACCCACAAAACAGTCAGCTATGCGTGGGTTCCAACTTGATGATACTTAGCAACAACATATTTTTTCAAAAGCTTTGTAAAAACCATCATTACTAGAGAGCTCTGGTGGCCTAGCGGCAAGAAGCTGCACTGCAATCCCAGAAGTGCAAGTTACAAATCCACCAGATGCTCGGTTGGAGAAGGAGGGACAATCACCTTCAGTACTAGTCAGATCCAATTTGATGGTTGTTGTTGTTGTTAAGTGCCTTCGTTGAGTCGCAAGCGACTCATTGCGACCCTATGAAGGAGAGTCCTCAATGCGTGGGTGCCTTTCATCCTCTCTCCAGGTTCGTAGGGTTTCCTGAGGCAAGCTATTATGGAAGTGGATGCCACTCCTCCTTACAAGCTTATTTTAATCAGGGAGCTCCACCCCACTCTCTGTCCACATTGGGTAGCCAACCATTAACACATTTGACACATCAGTGTCACAGTGTTCAGCCTCACAGCAACCACAAGTGACCACGGGACTGCAACTTGTACACCAGGGCTATATGACCTAGAGGAATGTCTGAACAAACACAATGAAAGACAGACCCGAGGGCCACGGATTTAAAGTCACTCACCTTTGACTTGGTAGCATCACAAAAAATAATAACATTTAATTTATTTTTTTTAAAAGCATCATTATTGCTCATATTCTTTGTAGCCTGATTTTATATCAATTCCCAAAT
Organism: Elephantulus edwardii; assembly: GCF_000299155.1. Lineage (NCBI taxonomy): Eukaryota > Metazoa > Chordata > Mammalia > Macroscelidea > Macroscelididae > Elephantulus > Elephantulus edwardii. Next base: position 4,059,442 of record NW_006399816.1, on the reverse strand, counting down.
TGGGAGTCTTTGAGTCCCAAATAGGCTACCCCATCACATTTTTTAAAAATTAATTTTAATGAACGTTTACAGAGATTTTGGATTTCCATTCATTCATTCATTGTTGCATTTTTCTCCCTGCCCACCCTACCCCATCACCTTTATAAGTAAGACTTATCTTCAAGCTTTGTTGCATTATCTGCTATCTTCTACAGACAACTGAAAAATTTGTCTTTAGATTCTGTCTTCTCAGACTTGAGACCATAAATAAATAAAAAAATAAGTTTGTTCATGGAAAACAATCATTTTTTTCAGTTATTTTCTGAACATTTAGTTCTGTTGTCTATTTTGAAGGTTAGGTTAAGATGTTTAGAAGCTGAGATAATTACAAAAAGTTATTCACATACCCACCTCCCCCCACCAAGTCCTGAAAGTGTGCTGCAGCTAGAATTTTATTATTTTTTTT
>NW_006399816.1:4046403-4057027 GCF_000299155.1 Elephantulus edwardii | reverse complement strand
CGGTAATAACATATCAGATAAGGGACTTATATCCAGAATTTATGAAATACTTGAGCACCACAACAAGATAAAGGTAAATAATCCAATAGAAAAATGCAGCTAGAATTTTAATCGTGCAGTGATTAAAAAAAAAAGCTTTATTATATTTTTAATGGAATAAATCTTTTTGTCACCTCTTGAGATTATTAGATTTAATAGCACAGTTAAAATTACTAGGAGACAGATATGTTGTTGTTTTTGTTCAATGTCATTGAGTCAACTAGGACTCATAACAACCCTATGAACAACAGATCTGAACCTGTCCTCTCCTGAGATCCTCACAGGCGCCTCTGTGTTCAAGTGTGTTGTTTAGTTTAATATGTGTGTGTGTGTGTGTGTTAATCAGAAGAAATAAAAATTGGATCTCTTTCAAATCAGGGCAGGCCTTTTAGGACTGCAGTTTTGTTTGCTTCATAAAACTATGCAGTGACTCCATAACAGGAAAGGTCTATCAATCAGTGACTTTGAGAGAGAACGATGAGCAGTCTCTTCCTGTGTGGTTTATAGCCTGCAAAAAAGCACTGGTAGGTCAGCTATGAGCCAGTTTCAACTAGATGATGATGAGTTTTTTAATGAGTATTGAGACGTTTCTCAGCCTGCTCTACATTAAGGGAGCTCTGAGAGGTAGGGATTTGTTCTACTCCATGGAAAAAGATGGACAGTCTCCTCCGATGCAATTTTACAGGTCTCTGAAAACCCTCTGGAGGGTCAGCTATGAGTCGATTTCCATTTAGATAGCTCCTGGTAAATTTTATGGGCTGAACCTTTTTGGTTACTTTATAAAATTGTTGAGTTTGGAAAGCTAGTGTTAAATCTTTCCTATGACATTACAACTTACCTGAGGCCAGCTGGCCATTTTCTTTGCACTTGGCCTTCTCCAGAGAATCACTCTCATTAACCCTGGCTATTGATTCTGAGGTCACCGTATTTACTTATTGAAAATCAAAATCCATATTCTTTTACAAGCATAATCATTTTCTACACCTTAATTTAAGCTTATATAAATACAAATCTCTCTCACTTTTTCACATAGTTATGTTCCAGTAAAGCTGGTTTCACACTGATTTCTTTTAGATCAATCCAGTTTCCTTATTAATGTCCTTTCTAAAATTAGCAGTATATTCCTATGGAGAAAGTGTTAGTAGATGCAGTGGTAGGAGTCGAGTCCTTTGGTGTGCTAGACAGTGTAATGCAGCCAAATCTTACTGAAATTATTCCATGACACTTTCAGAGTTGTGTGTCACTTTTCTGATTTTGGAACCTCTCTTTTGCCATTCTATGACTTTGATTCTTAAGAAGCAATGGCTTAGAATGGGATTATAATAACAGATTTTACTTCTGTGTATCAATGCCTAACAATGTCTTTTTAGACTGAAAATTATTTCTGCAAGGGAATTCTCTTTTCTATTTGATTAGTTCTAGAATTTAAGTCAGAAACACCTGTGTTTAGAAAATAGCAAAGAGAGAATAGAATGCTTTAATAATGTTCAAATACCAGTTTTCCAGTATTTCATGTGAAGCACATCTTTTAGGACCTTATTGGCCCATGGGTTCATGTTAAAAAAGGGAAAAGATTCCTATTTTAAGAGTTATTCTGTGAAATGCAGACGTCACGCTATAATGTGGCCTAGAGCCCCATATTTCTTAGGGCTGAGTGGCGCTTGGGAAAGAATGTTAGATTGATCTGCACATTGCAAGGTAAATAGTATCCCTTGACCCGCCCACTAACTAGGAGCAGAGATATTAGTCATTTTGACAACCAATTATTCCTTTATATATTTCCACGTCGCATCAAGGCCTCGTTGTAAACACTGCTGAGAAGTAGAGTTGTGGAGATAAATGAAACATTGTCCCTACCCTCATGGAGTTGATTCTTTCAGAGATGTGATAAACAAGGAAAGAAGTCATTCTTTCCAGCATGCTCACTGAAGAAGAGTGCTCCATGTCCAAAACTAGCACAAGAAAGGAGTCATTAACTCAGTCAGAAAAGGACAAACTCTTCTACAGAGGATGGAATATGTAAAATGAGTTATAGAAGATAAATTGAGAGTTTGCCTAACTAACAGAGGAGGAGGGCCTTCCTACTAGACTGAGATGATAGTGTGTGGAAGAGTGTGGGGACCTGAAAGAGTAGGATGTGCTTGAGGGATAGAAGCATGTTGGGAGCACTAGAACATAATATTTTTTAAAATATTGATTTGATTCAATCACTCACATACATTTTGTCTTTGAGAATTAATTACATCTTATGTAAAAATGTCATTACATGAAATGTTTTTAAGAGCAAGAAAAAATTTACAATTCAGTCCATACAACATCAGAAATATTCTGATAAAATTGAATTGAGCAAGGTGATTAATGTTTATTTCACATGTTGAAGTGAATGTTCCTGTCTATCTCATTCATTCATCTTTGCCATTAGGCCTTAATCCTTATTGCTTATCCTATTTTCATCATATACAAACAGCAATCTAGCCCTTTAACAAAAACTTTTCTTGCCATTACTTAGCACTTTGTTTAGTTTCATGGGTAAAAGATTTAGAAGAAAGGGAATTATTCAAAGGAGATATTCAGAACTCCTGAAAATCACTTAAATCAGAAACAAAAATATAACATCACTGATTTATAAAAACATCACAGTTCTTTAATATTCAGAGTCTTTGGTTTATCTCTATCAGATTGTCCCATTTTTAGATGGAGTAGTCAAACCTTAAAGCACCTGTCCAAGTGACTCTTAGTCACCAGATTAGCATATCTAGGACTGGGTGTTCTTTCTGGCATCCTTATGTTCTTTCTTCTAATACTTGATTGCCTGAATAAGTTCATCAGAGGAACATATTATCAGCCTGCAATTATTGGTTTAATTTCTTCTATGCTACAGAAGATATGATTGTTTTCTTTAAAGACCTTGTGTCATGGTGAGGAAGCTAAGACTAATCACTAAAATACTATTTTACATTACATAACAAAACTAAATTAAGATATAAAAAGACTGTGGTAGTTCAAAGTTTGAGTCTCTAGGGAGCCTTGGATCACTTACAAATCTGATAGTTACATGGTGACGATGGCTCTATTTTCATTTTTGGTACATTACTATTTAACCATTAAGCCAACAGTTGTTGTTGTTGTTGTTTGCCATCCAGATCTGACCATAGCTGACCCGCCAGTGAGTTTTCAGAGGCAGTAAATCGCACAGAAAGAAATTGCTCATCTGGTGGATTCAAACCACATGCCATTAGGATTGCAGCACAGCTTCTTATCACTTGGCCACCAGAGCTCCTTATATATTTAACTTGCACTATTTTTTTTTTTAAAGATATGTCATTAGTGCCTTAAAAAATACTCTCACTCTGGGGATCTATTGAGATTTTTTTTAGGTTTCAGTTTTTGCATTTTTATAGAGGAGGTATTATGTAATTGGTTCTTCAATTACATTTTGTTTGTTTATTTCTATAGTTGTTTATTGGTATGGCTATAGGAGTTCATGGAGTCATTTTGCTCCACTTAGAAGGCTCTTGCTGTTGGGTGCCATCAAGTCTACCCTATAAACAATCATATGAACAGTAGACTCTGTAGTAACCCCAAGAACAACAGATCTGAACTTTTCCCTACCTGCTAGGCACCAAGTTTGGGTAAGAGGATCTGATTTAACAAATTGGGGAAAGCAGACCAAAACCATTTATAATTAAATGTTCAGGAAAAATCTAGCATTGAAGTCTTTTAAAAGTACAATTTTTTTTCAGTGTCCTGTGCTCTTAACTTAAACAATTTCTTCCAGGCCCAAAACCAGGTCACAAAGATGGAGCAAATTTATCACAGAGTATATTGTAGGGTGTAACTTCCTGTCAGTAACAGATAAAGATACTGATGAGAGCTGGAACCTTTTACTGCTTCGTGTGTTCGATATCATAGGTCTTTTAACATTAGTAAAATAGAATTTGTGAGTGTGGGATAAAATTTAGAACACAATCTATTAATAAGCAATTGCTTATTTCTAGGCAGGATTATTTTAATACAATTTTGAATACCTTATTTTAGGTCAAGATTTACTAAAAGTGAGTAACTTTTCCCCAAGATAATAAGAGTAAAAAATTGTCTTGCAAGCTAATCAGTCATAGTGATTGATAAATAGTTTTCTCCATTTGACATATTGAAGCATTTTGTTTATGTCTCCAAAGGCTTTACAGAGATACTTAGAGTTGACAGCTGTTGTACCACTAATAAGATTAAAGTAAAGAAATTAGTCGTGTCAACTTTAATCTGCTATTTAACACTACAAACCACCTGGGGTCTTCTCCAGAGCCAATGTGTCTAATTGTGAATTTAAAATTACATAACCAGATCCTACTTAAGACCCTGACCCTGCTTAAGGACATATCTAAACACTTACTAATCATAACTCTCTGGTTACTAACAAATTTATGGTAGCAGTAAAAGTAATGCTTTAACACTAAACTTTATTATTTGATGCTCATCCTATATTTTTAATGTATTATTATAATTTTGAAACAATACTTTCTCAGCGAGAGGTTAATTTGAGGAAATGCAGAGCATCTAATTAGGTTGGTGCTTTCAATGTATATGATTCCTCATCTAAAATTAGACTCTTACCCTGTGGGATAATTAAATTGCCTATTTTATTTGTACCAAATTTACTAAACAAAACAATGGGTGTTAAAATGAACCTATCTCCTTGAAAATTGTTTTATGCTTTGATTGAAACCATAATTATAATTAAGAAAATAGTTTCATTTTATAATTAATTTTGATGTTCTTAAAATGTTACATCTCAATATGATGTGTGGTGTAATTATCATTTAGGATGATGACAGTAAGTTTTGAACCAAATTCAAGTGTAAGATGCATATAATTTACATCCTCCAAGAGAGTATTATCTGGTCAGTCAGCATTACTAATACCCCTCGATGACCCTGCCTTGTGCTGAGATTTGCTGTTCCAGGGCCTTGGCTATCCACATCGTCCCCACCTCCCTCGGTGTTTCTAGCATTAGAAAACAGGGAGTGGACAGCGGGAGGAGCCATGAATTTAACCATGCCAAAGGGAGAAGCGAAGAGCAGGGACAGTGTGCCGCATACGTTGCATACACAAGCCTGATGTATTTCTCCCTTCTATAATTCACACTCTTATCCTAACATCACATTGCCGACTGCAAAAAAACTTCAAATTTATCTTCTCTGTCATCACAAATATGAGAAAACTGAGTGAGCTTCCTCTTTACATTTTCTAACTCCAAGTTTCTGACAAGATTTTTTTTTTCTTCTTACTGTGTACTGTCTAATTTGATCCAACTGGCACTGGAAGAGATTGCCCCTCCTCCAGCAGAGCATCTGGTGGATTCGAACCACATACCTTAGGGACTGCAGTGCAGCTTCTTTGCCACTAGGCCACAAGAGCTCCCTGACAAGATATATTCTTAAAAACTAATACTTTTTTATTTTTTCTAATTTAATGTCTATTTTTGTCAACAAAATAATAATGTTAAAACAGTTGTACATATATACAAAAACACAGCTTCTTCCAAATTAGTTTTTCATGCCAAATGCTATCTTTCCTTGTTCATATTCAGTATATCTTCTTCTGATCAGCACCGTACACTTAACATCTTATTTGGTACAACATAGCATTGAACATAATTAAAATGTGATGCCACTGGAAAATCTCTCCGTCACCACAATAAATAACATTGCAAGCATAACCAGATGACTCTCTTTTTGTGTTAACAGTCTCTAACCACTCCGTGTTGTTTTCTCATTTAAAAGGCACTGCTTCACTGATACCCACTAAAGTTCTTTCATAGTCTACAGAGATAAGTATGAGGTAAAACTACCTGAATGCTGCACTCTGTATTTATAAATGAGAGATACTTTTGCTTGTTCTAAAAATGTTAGGATAATAGACTTTCCATGTGCTTTCTAAGCTCAGTAGGGTGATTTCTTTGTAGTGAGAAGAGCCTTCTATTCATTCTTTCTGTCAATGTCTATTTCTGATGCTTTACTATGAATCAAAAAGTATTTTATGTACTGAGGATACATTATTGAAGAAAATAAAAAGAAAATGGACAAAAGATTGTCAAAGACACCTTTTTTCAAAGATTTAAAGGTTACAGAGAAGCACAGGAAAGCATTCTCAGAAATACAAATTAAAACCATAGTGATATTATTCTACACAATTGTTAGAATGTCCTTAAAGCACAAGTAACCACCTAGATATTACCAGATATTGAAGGCCATACAGAGCAACTAGAACTCTTATGCACTTCTGGTGGGAAAGCCAAATGGGATAGACAAGTTGGAAATTATTTGACACGTTCTCAGAAATTTAAACATATGACCCAGCAATTCCATTCCTAGATAGTTACCCAGTGAAATAAAAACATATGTTCTCACAAAACTTGTAAATGAACATTTATAGCAACTTTCTTCATTATTGCCAAAAAGTAGAAACAACCCACATGTCTTTCATCTGATAAAGGAATAAACAAGCTGTGGTATATTCAAACAATACTTATTCAAGAGTAAAAAAGAACAGACTACAGCAGGCAACAGCAGGGACGATTCTCACATGGATTTGCTCAGGCAAAGAAGCCAGATGCAAAAGGTTGCATATGGCGTGATTCTATTTATATGACCTTATGAAAAATGCAAAGCTATAGAAACAAACCTACATATATGACTGCCAGCGATTGGAAAAGGAATTTACTCCAAATACACCATGCATTGGCGAGTCAAGAGGACTGTGGGTAGTAGAACTTGTCTGTATCTTCATGTTGGTGGTGGTTTCTTGACTAAACATTTTTGTCAAAACGCTCTAAACTGCACATCAAAAGTGGTAATGTTAGCCATGTACAAATTTTTGTCATTGTTGTTGTTGTTATTGTTATATACAGTCGAGTCATCTGTGACTCATTACAACCTAGTGTACAACAGCCCTAAACCCTGCTCTATTCCGTTCCCATCTCACTGTCTCCGACACACACACCTCAGTTACCCCAGTCACTGAATCAGACCACCTCATCGAGGGTCTTCCTCTCCTGTGCTGTCCCTCCACTCTCTCAAGCATGACATCCCTCTCCAAGGACTGGTCCCTCTTTTCCACATGTCCAAAGTATGTCACACAAAGCTTCAGAATCCTTGCCTCCAAGGAGAAGCCTGGTTTAACCCTCTCTAGGGCCAACCTGTTCATTTTCATAGCAGTCCATGATATATTCAATACTTTTATCCAACACCACAGCTCAAAGGCATCAATTCTCCTTCTGTCATCCCTAGTCACTGTCCAGCTCTCTGATGTGTAGCAAGTGATTGCAAAGACCATGCACCTTAGTCTCCAGAATCACATCATTGCTCCTCAGTACTTTGGAGAGGTCTCTAACAGCAGACTTTCCCATTGCAGTACATCTTTTAATTTCCTGACTGCTGGTACCAAGAGTGTTGATTGTGGAACCAAGCAAACTAAAGCTGTTAACAATCTCAATCTCTTTACTATCTATCATGATGCTGCCAATTGGCGCAGTGGTGAGAATTTTTGTTTTCTTGATATTGAGCCTCAATCCGTATTGAAGGCTGCAGTCCTTAACCTTCTGCAGCAAGTGCTTCAGGTCCTCCTCAGTTTCAGGAAGCAGGGTTGTATCATCTGCATAATGCAGATTGTTGATGACTCTTTGTCTAATCCTGATGCCACATTTTCCTCATACAGCCCCGCCTCCCTGATAATCTGTTCTGCGTATAGATTGAAAAGGTATGTAGATAAGACACATCCATGGCGTACACCCTTCCCAATTTTGAACCACGCAGTACTTCCTTTCTCTGTTCTGACAGCTACCTCCTGGTACAAGTACACGTTTCGTGTTAGCATGATCAAGTGTTCTGGGATTCCCATTCTTCTCAGAGTTAGCCAGTTTGTTGTGATCCACACAGTCAAATGCCTTTGCATAATCAATGAAACACAGATAGACATTCCTCTGGTACTCCTTGCTTTCAGCCAAGATCCATCTAACATTAGCTACAATATCCCTCATACCACAACCCCGTCTAAACCCAGCCTGCATTTTAGGCAGTTCTCTGTTGATGTGCTGTTCCAGTCGTTTATGGATAATCTTCAGCAGAATCTTGCTTGCATGTGATATTAATGATATTGTTCAATAATTTCCATGCTCAGTTGGGCCACCTTTCTTTGGAATGGGAACAAATATAGATCTCTTCCAGTCAGTTGACCAAGTGGTTATCCTCTAAATTTCTTGACACAACTTGGTGAGCACATCTAGGGCAGCATCTGTTATTAGTTGAAATAAGTCAATTGGTATACCATCAATTGTATACATTTTACCTCAGTGAAAAAATACAGCATTAAAAGAGAATATATTATAAGGGAAGGAAAATTAATTCATTGTTAAACTTCTCTATGTCAGTGCTTTATTCTGAAATGAAATGTAATAAAATTTTTATATACTCTAGGGGAAAAGGTAACAAATAGTGTGAAATTAAAAAAAAATCACAAATATCACACGCAAACAAGATTTTGTTGAGGATTATCCAGAAATTACTGGAACAATACATCAACAGAAAACTGCCAATTGTGCAGGCTGGGTTTAGAAGAAGTGGCACTAGGGACATCATAGCCAACATTAGATGGATCTTGGCTGAAAGCAGAAAGTAGCAGAGGAATGTCTGTCTGTGTTTCATTGACTATGAAAAGGCATTTGACCGTGTGGATCACAACAAACTGTGGCTAACTCTGAGAAGAATGGGAAACCCAGAACACTTAATTGTGCTCATGTAAGACCTATACTTGGACCAGGAAGCAGCAGGCAGAACAGAGCAGGAAAACACTGCATCGTTCAAAATCGGGAAAGAAATGTGTTAGGGATGCATCTTGTCTCCATACCTTTTCAATCAATATGCAGAATAGATCATTCAAGAGACTAGACTTTATGAGGAGGTATGTGGCATCAGGCTTAGAGGAAGACTCATCAACAACCTGCATTATGCAGATGACACAATCTTGCTTGCTGAAACTGAAGAGGACATGACATGTTTGCTGCAGAAAATCAATGACTGTAGTCTTCACTATGGACTGAAGCTCAACCTCAAGAAAACCAAAGATTCTCACCACTGGATCAATTGGAAGCTTCATGGTGGATGGAGAAGAGATTGAGGTTATTGATAACTTTAGATTGCTTGTTTCCACAATCAAAACTCTTGGCATGAACAGTTAGGAAATTAAAAGACAAATTGCATTGGGAAAGTCTGTTGTCAGGGACCTCCCTAGAATACTGAAGACCAACGGTGTCAGTCTGGAGCCTATGGTGCCTGATCCAGGCCATGTCTTTGCAGTTACTTGCTATGCATCCAAGAGCTGAACAATAACTAAGAATGATAGAAAGATCAAACCAAAGCCTTTGATTTGTGACACTGGAAAAGAGTGTTGAACATGCCATGCACTTCCAGAACAAACAGCTCTATCCTGGAGAGGGTGATGTCACACTGCTCCCTGGAGTCAAGAATTTTGAAGCTCCATCTCCCATACTTTGGGCATGTGGCCAAGAGGGACCAGTCATTGGAGAAGGCTATCGTGCTTGGAAAGGTGGAGGGACAATGTGGAAGAGGAAGACCCAGGATGAGATAAATTGATTCCATGACTGAAGAAATGGGATTTTAGGTCTGTCAGAGATGATGAGATTGGCTTAGGATAGGGCAGGGTTCAGAGCTAATGTACATAGGGTCACTGTAAGTTTCAGGCAACTTGATGACACAAAACAACAACAGCTAGGGGGAAAAAAAAGATATGTGCCATCTTTGGCATTGACATTGTAACCAGTAAAACTGATCTTTCTAGAAAGACTTAAGTTAGCATGTAAAACCTCAAAGAATATTATTGCACAAATGCTTCCTAATCTACTAAGTAACAAGTTTCACACAAGCAAATGACTAAAGATGCATTGACATAAAGACTGGTAGTGTTCACTAAAAATGTAAAGCTAGAGAAGATGAAAAGAGCTAATATACGAAATAAAATTATATGTTCTGACATTGTAGGTAGTATAGCTATAAAAAATTAAGTGTATGGAATAAGTATATCATAGGGCAAAAATATTTTAACTGATTTTAGTAACCTTAATTGATGATTCTGTTACTAATGCTGTTCTGAGACTGCTGTGTGTTTTAATGTCATATAAAGCAAATAAGCATTAAGTCTTTGCTAGTGCCTAATGCACAGGCCCCACCTAGCTTTCACTGGAGAATTGCGTGTTGATATGATGCTGACGCAGATAGAAAAACCTGACACTCTATTTCCAAAAAGCAACCAATGAAAACCTTATAGATCACAGTAGTCCCATCCTCAGCCAATCATGGGCATTACATAGGAATTTGTAGCATTTTGTTTCATTGTGTATGGGTTTGCCTTGATTTGGGAACCAACTTGATGGCAGCTGGAAACAATTTTGTCATCTTTTGTGTCCTTGAGATTTGTTGTTGTTGTTGTTGTTGTTGTTATGTGCCATCGAGTCGTTTGTGACTCATAGTGACCCTATGTACAAGAGCCTAAATGCTGTTCTATCCTGTGCCAA
>NW_006399816.1:4032318-4045513 GCF_000299155.1 Elephantulus edwardii | reverse complement strand
AATCAAATGTTCTGGGATTCCCATTCTTCTCAGAGTCAGCCACAGCTTATTGTGATCCACACAGTCAAAAGCCTTTGCATAGTCAGTGAAACACAGATAGACATTCTTCTGGTATTCTTTACTTTCTGCCAAGATCCATCTAACATTAGCTATAATATCCCTAGTACCACGACCTCTTCTAAATCCAGCCTCTGGCAATTCTCTGTTGACATATTGTTCCAAACGTTTTTGGATAATTTTCAGCAGAATCTTGTAGAAGAAGAAAAAAATAGAGACATCTTCCTACAACCAGGAGAGAGCAAAACTGATAAATGGGACCTTCTAAAAATCAAATCCCTATGCACATTGAAAAACTTCTTTAGCAAGGTAAAAAGGAAACCCGCAGACTAGGAATAATATTTAGTCATGATGTCTTTAATAAGGGACTCATATATAAAATTTATAGAGTACTTCAGCATGTTAACAAGAAAAAGGCAAACTGCCAATCACAAAATGGGCACAAGATAGGAAGAGAGAGCAATTCACCAAAGAAGAAATTCAGATGGTCAACAAACATGGAAAGAAATGTTCAAAATCCCCAGCTATCAGAGAAATGCAAATGAAAACAACAGTGAGCTATCATCTCACCCCAGCAACAATAGCAAATTTCAACAAGGCATAAACAACAAATGCTGGAGAGATTGTAGAGAAATGCAATTTTTGTTCAATGCTGGTGGCAGTGTAAGATGGTATAACCATTGTGAGCGTGATCTGGTGTTTTCTCAAAAAGTTGTAGATAGAAATACTATCACACTATTGGGAATATACCCTAAAGAAACTAGAATCATGACACAAAATCTGTATACATGTCCATGTTTATTGACAGTAATGAAGAGATGGGAGCAGCCCAGCTGCCTGTTAACAAATGAATGCATAGAAAAATATGGTACATTCACAGTGGAATATCATGCAGCATTGAAAAATAAGTAATGTACTTATAAAACACTACAAACATGAGTAAGTCTGGGAAACCTTATGTTGATTAAATATCTCATTCATAAAATGACAAATATTTTATAGAGCTGCTGTTATAAAATAGGATTGACATGGAGTAGGGGATGGGGGGGAGAACAGGAAAAAGGTGGATAGATAATGACCCTGCACTAGAACAGAGGAAGGGAAGGAATGTATGCTTAGGCATTGTATGTATTACAATAAACAATATGGAACAAGACGTGCACTAAAAAGAGAATTTGGGAGAAGCGGGTAAATGTGCATCAGTGAAGGAATGAAAACCCATCCTTTCTATAAACTTTCATTAAAGTCACATTATTTTTTAAAAAAAAAAGGTGTCTAAAAGTAGATGGGTCTAAACTTTAGTTCTAGGTAATTAAACCATAATGAAACACAGGGAAGCTATCAGGCAGACATCAGAATTTATACTCCTTTTGGGGAAAGAGACGATAATAGAAATGAGAAAAGGTGAGTGAGTAAGTGACTTCTTACTAGCAAAATTATGGACCCTGATGGCTCCAAGTGTATTTTTCTTACAAGCAATTCAATAAGCTATATACATTTGTTTTATATGTTTTTTGGTATCTGTGCCTTATTTTCTAAGTTTTTTAAAAACAATCTGACAGAAATAGAAACACTTATTGGGGTTCCCCAATCGTGGGGAGGCAAGATGAGAGTACTTACATGTTGAAGATTACCATCAATGGCACAAAACAAAATGTGCATGAGCTGTTGAATGGAAACTAATTTGCTCTGTAAGTCTTCACCCTAATCATATTTTTTAAAAATATACTTTAAAAATTTATGTGACTTTTTAGGGAGCTCTGGTGGCCTAATGGCAATAAGCTGCACTGCAATCCCAGAGGTATGTGTTTCAAATCCACCAGGTGCTTTGCTGAAGGAGGGGCAATCTCCTCCTGTACCAGTCAGGTCTGATTTGACAGTACACACAAAATAATAATAAAAAAATTTTTAATGGATGTGACTTTTAAAAAATTGTTATTTTATACTGGTTTGCTTACGAAGTTCATCTACATTGTGTTTCACACTACTCTTCATTCACATTGTGTTTCATATAATCTTTCCCTTTCATTATGTTTTCTAAAATCACTCACCATTGGACTGTGCCATTACCCTGTCTTTTCAGGTCCCCACTGGATCTGCCCCATTTCCTTTACCCCCCTCCTTCCATTCACCAAATTGTACAGCTCTGTGATTTCACCCTTACCCATCATCCCTCTGCTCTCACCCCCTCCCCCTTTGGGCTCCCATGCAAATTTTACTAGTTATCCTTTTCTTTTTACAGTAATGGCCTTATGCAATATTTGTCCTTATGAAACTGAGTTAATTCACTCAGAAAAATGCTCTTTAGTTTCTCCCAAGTTACGTAGTATTTTTTTTAAATCCTTGCTCCTGAGTATTGCATAACATTCCATCATATGAATGTAACACAATTGCGATATTTAAGGATGAACCTACCTAGAGACACAAAAGACCTGCACAAAGAAAACTACAAAACACTTCTGTGAGAAACAATAAAAGACCTAAATAAATGGGGAAATGTTCCCTGTTCATGGATAGGAAGACTCAATATAGTGAAAATGACAATCCTATCAGAAGCAATCTACATGTTCGGTGCAATCCCAGTACAGATAACCAAATTCATTTGTTAAGAAGATCAAAAGCAAAAATTTCAAGTTTATTTGGAGAAGAAAGAGGCCTTGAATAAGAAAAGCTCTTCTGAAAAACAAAAATGAAGTGGGAGACATAACACTCCCTGACCACAAAATCTCCTACACAGTGATTATGACCAAAACACTGTGATACAGGTACAATGACAGGCACATAGCCATTGGAACAAAACCAAAAACCCAGAAATGCACTTATATTCCATTTCTATTTGTGGTCAACTGATATTCAACAAAGAAATAAAACCTATCAGATGGGGAAAAGACAACCTCTTCAATAAATGGTGCTGGCAAAACTGGACTGCTACCTGCAGAGAGCTGAAACAGGATCCACATCTCACACTATACACAAAAATCTATATGACTTTTTTAAATTTTATTTTTTATTGATATTTTAATGAAAGTTTACAAAAAACTTGGATTTCCATTCATTCATTTTTGCATATTTTTCCTCCCTATCCTCCCTAGTTTGCTTTTCTCTTTAAAAAAGTTTTTTCATTGTCCCATAATTTCCTCCCTCTCCCCACCCCCAGTCCACTTTGCTATGCACCTCTTATTCTGGTCTCTTGTCATGCAAATAATACCTAACCATATATTTCTTTTAAACAGTTTTTGCCCTCATCTGTTTCAATGCCGTGTTCATCATTTGTCTCCTCCTTTCTTAGTTTCACCTAACCTCCATGTCAGTCTTGCTTTATAACAGTAGTATTATGCAGTATTTGTCCCTACGTGACTAAGATATTTCACACAGTATAAGTTCTTCTAGGATCATTAATTTTGTAAAGTATTTTGTGAGTTCTTTATTTTTCAGTGCTACATAGTATTCTAGTGTGTGAATATACGGCAGCTTCTCTCTCCATTCATTTGTTCATGGGCACTTTGGTTGCTTCCATATCTTTGCTATTGTGAACAACACAGCAGTAAACATAGGTGTGCATATATCTGTTTGGCTGGAAGTTCTGGTTTCTTTAGGGTATTCTCCCAGTAGTTGCATTGCTAGGTTTAATGGTATTTCTATTTCCAACTCTCTAAGAAAGTCTCAAAGCGTCTTCCATAGTGGTTGTACTATTTTACATGCCCACCAACAGTGAATAAGGACTCCAGGTTCTCCACAACCTTACCAACATTTGTTGTTTGCTGCTCTGTTGAACTTTGCTGTTACTAGAATGAGATAATATCTCATAGTTGTTTTTATTTGCACCTCTCTGATAATTAGATAATTTGAACATTTCTTCATGTGTTTGTTCTCCATCTGAATGTCTTTTTTGGTTAAGTGTCTATTCATTTTGCAATTGGGTTGTTTACCTTTATCTTGTTGAGGTGTATGATATTTTTTAAAAGAAAATTTTTCTTTTATACTGGTTTACTTACAAAGTTCATATACATTGTTTTTCACACTAGGATTTTCCCATTTCCTTTATCTGTTCCTCCCTTCATCCATCAAATTGTGTGACCATATGATTACCCACCACCACTACCCCCGCCTATCCTCACCCCTCTGCTCTCACCCCACTCCCCTTGGATCCTCATACACGTTCTACAGTAATGGTCTTATACTGTATTTGTCCTCATGGAAATAAGTTCGTTCACTTAGCATAATGCTCTCCAGTCCCTCGCAAGTTAGGTAGACATTTAAAAAATCATTGCTTCTGTGTGCTGCATAGTATTCCATCATGTGAATATACTATAATTTCCATAAATGTCCATAATTACCATAAATGTCCATTCAGTTGTGGTTGGACATTTGGGCTGTTTCCATGTTCTTGCAATGGTGAATAACACTGCTGTGACATTGGTGTACAAGTCTCTGTTTGTGCCTCAGCTCTTATTTTCCCTGGGTATATTCCAAGCAGTGGGATAGCAAGGTTATATGGAATTTCTGTGCTCAGCTTTTTGAGGAAATGCCAAACTGGCTTCCAGAGTGGTATACCATTTTACTATCCCACCAACAATGTATAACAGTTCTTATCTAGCCCCATCCTCTCCAACATTTATTACTTACTGGCCTGCTAAACTTTGCCACTGCTACTGGAATAGATGGTATCTCATAGTAGTTTTGAAAAATCTATAAGACTTTTAAGGTCAACACTAATTGCTGATATTTTTCTTAGCATAGGACCTTGGCCTGTGTAGAAGCCAAATGAAAAATAATTAAATGAACAATCACATAATGCCAATATAATTCAGCTCTCTTACACAAAATCAATAAATTAAGTTATGCCTTCCCAAAACACTACTAACTATAAGAAGCTTAATAGAAGGGCTTTTATGAGTATTAATCTTATTTCTCAGCATAATTAATAAAGCAATTAAGATACAATTTAATTTTCATTTTCAAAAATAGTTTCCTTTCTTTATGGATCCACTTCAAGACTTTCTAATATTTTACAGATTTTTTTTCTGCTGGGTCTGGAATTTATTTCTGATGGATATGGAAAATGAGACATTTCTTTGGTACTGATATTTAAGGCTGGATTGACTGAGAATAAGTCTTGATGATGAAGTTCACTTGAGTGTTAAGTAGGTTAGAGAATGTGGTTAGTTACTAAATTGAGGCCTCCACAATAGCATCCTCCTGTGAATTCTGCTTCAAGCAGAAGTGTTTCACATAAGACGTTATTTGTCCCTTTGTTGAGCATCCACTGTGGTTCACATTTGTGCTGCATACTGCCATTTTCCCCCCAAAAAAGGGATTACTTTGGCAAGGAGAAAGTCCAGAAGTAACTGAGTCTGGTTCTGTGACAGAGTCAAAGTTTTTTGTGGTGTGATGTAATGAGTTTCAGCTCTAGAGTTGGTGTGTGCAGCTTTCAGGTGGGCCATAATCTGAAGCACTTACTGCAGAAGATCAAAGACTACAGCCTTCAATATGAGTTACACTTTAACATCAAGAAAACAAAAATCCTCACCACTGGGTAAATAGTAACATCATGATAGATGGAGAAAATATTGACGTTGCCAACAATTTCATATCCTTGGATCCATAATCATTACCTATGGTAGCAGCAGTCAAGAAACCAAATGACGCATTGCTTTGGAAGAATCTACTGTCAAGGACTTCTCCGAAGTACTGAAAAAGCAACAATGTCAGTTTATAGTACAAGACACAGCTGACCCAAACTTTGGTGTTTTCAGTTTTTTCCTGTGCATCTGAGAGTTGGGCAGTGAATAAGGCAGACCACGAATAATCAAAACTTTTGAATACTGGTGTTGGTGAAGAGTGTTGAATATCTCACAGACTGTCAAAGGAACTGACAAGTCTGTCTTGAAGGAAGTACAACCAGAGTGCTCCTGAGAAGCATGGATGGTGGAACGTCATCTCTTACTTTGGATGTATTTTCAGGAGGAATCAGGCCTTGGAGAGAGACATCATGCTAGGAAAGGTAGAGGGTGGTCAAGAGAGAAAGACCCTCAATGAGGTGGACTGACACAGTCACTACCACAGTGGTTGGTGTGAGTGTGACAGATTATCTGGATGGTGCAGTTTAGAGCAAGATTCAGGTCTGTTTATAGTCACTAGGAATTGTGATCAACTCTACAGCACCTGACAGACAACAGAAAAACAGCTTGGTGGTTCTGGCTGCAGCCAGATCTCTCTGGTTTCAGCTTATTCTTTTTACTAACTAAAAAGTTACTTTACTTTGGAACATTATCAAAACAAAGCCTAAATTGAGAGTGGCCAGATGCATAAAACTATACATTCTTTATAAATGCCTAATGTAATCCACAGTCGTTTGTTAAATTATTACATACATTGGAGCTGTGGTTTTAACATTTAGTTAGTCTTCCACTAAGTAATTGGTAGAACTCCAGGTCTGTGTGTTCTGACCCAGTATAGCGACTCTTTTCTCTTTGAACTACATCATTTACTAATCATCTGCTTTTTTTGGAAGACTCTACCCCATTTTGAGGGAGCTCTGGTGGCCCAGTGGATAAGGAGTTGTGCTCTGGTTCAAATCCACCAGTTGCTTCATGAGAGAAAGATAAGCATTCTCCTATAAGAGTTCCAGCTTCTGAAAAGCTACTGGAGAGTCAGCTATGAGTCAGTTCTGGGTTCTGACTTAATGGCAATGAGAGAGAGAATCCCTTTTATACTTTTCTTGATTTAGACCAATTCGTTTCTTACATAAACACTGAAACAATAATCAAAGTTACTTCCAAGTTTCTCTCTAAAGCTGTGTTTCTGTAGCTCTCATACATGCCTAGGGAGCTTTAGTGGCCTAGTGAACAAGGTGCTGCACTGCCAACTCTAAATCAAGAGGTCCAAATCCACCAGCTGCTCCAAGAGAGAAAGGCAGTCTCCCGCACAATTTACAGCTTATGCAACCTGCTGGAAGGTCAGCTCTGGGTTGGTCTCAGGGATGCGTGACAGCAACAGTACATGCTGACACTTAGTACAGAGGTTTGCTGAGTAGGAATTTAAGATTGTCTTCTCTTGTGCATTTTGTGGGAGGTTACTCTTTTTAAATGATTGTCCTCTTGACTGATAAAAGATAATAGAATTTTGATTAACTTTGTTTTCGTAAGAATATGTGATTAGGTATTATTGTCATGACAGGAGTCCAGAACAAAGGCTGCACAGTGGAGAGGACCTGGGGGGAGGGATTGTAAAACAATGGGGGAACTTTTCTTTTACTTTTCAAAGAGGAGAGTGTACTGGGGGAGGGCAGGGTGGAGGGGCAGGGAGAAAAGTGCAACAGTGAATGAATGGAAATCCAAAGTCTCTGTAAATTTTCTTTAAAATTAATTTTTAAAAACAAGAATATTAACCACTGAAGATTTAAATAAAGATATAAACTATCTACTTTTTAAATTCTATTATTAAACTCTCCCAGGCTGCAGTTATGCGGCTTTTCTGTTTAACTATTTTATATGTGCTCAACACATATATTCTAATATTTAAATATTTAAGTGTTTACTGCCAAAAAGTCTCATATTTTGGTGCCTTTTCTCCCCTCCATTTTTCAAAGGAAAGATTTTTGATGAGAAGACTTACTGATATGACAGTTCACTCATGGACTCATGATTATTTGGGGCAGAAAACATTTATCTCAGACCTAAATACCATATATTTCTGACAGAATGGACAATGAAAAGTCAGTGTCTTCTCAGAAGATACTTTTTAAAATCTAGGGAATTCTGTTTGATGTTGAACAGTGCTTCTAGTCATTCGAGTTTTAAATTACAGGGAAAGCTGCTGGGGCAGACCACCCAGACTGGCTTCAAAGAAGTGATCTTTCTAAGACAGGTGCTCTTCAAATATGGGCTGTCTTTCAAACAAGTTTTATTGAATGGACAAGTTTTTCCTGACCCGAGATCTCTTTGGTGGTGTTCCCCTCCCTCATTGTGTTTTTTGTGTTGATCTTTTGTTTTTTTGTTTTCTCTCCTCATCAGCAAATAGTTTCTATGTCAAAGTTCCTTGGGAGAGTTTTATGAACATAAGATTAATATATGTCCATTCCATACTTTAATAATAAATGAGTTTTCTTTAATGTAGAACATAGAGCACGTTAAGATAAAATCCCATACTGTATGTTTGCTTTGAAGAATTTGTGTATTTCTATCTCATGATAGTTCACAAAAGATTTTAGACAAGTTGTAGCAATTTTATAAAAACAGAATAAGAAAAAAGAAATGAAAAATCAAAACCATCAAAAATGTAGTTTAAAGTGGTTTATAGAGACCAAAGGGGGAACTTTTGTTACTGTTGTGAACTGTTGAATCAGAACCAACCAATAGCTGATTATCCAGTGGGTTTTCAGAGGCAGTAAATCACACGGGAGGAGATTACCTACTCATCCTTCACCAGTGGAGCAGCTGGTGGATTTGAAACGCATGCCTTTGGGATACAATGCAATTCAGCTCTAGGCCACTGTTGTTGCTCGTGCTGCTGCTGCTGCTGTTGTTCTTGTTAAGTGCCATCGAGTCTTAGACAACTCATAGCGACCATATGAATGAAAGTCTTGAACATGAAAAACTTTCATTTTTTTAAGTTCATAGAGTTTCCGGAGGCAAGCTATTTCAGAAGTGGATGCCACTCCTGCTTCCAAGCCTGTTTTAGTTCAGGAGCTCCACACAAACACATCCACCATGGGTAACCATTATCACATTTGACACATGTAACAGTGTCACAGCAACCACGAGTTACCTTTGTACAGCAAATTGACAGACCAGTGCTATACTACTTAGAAGAATGTTTGACTGAAAACAGTTAAAAACCAGGTCCAATGGGCACAGGGCTGAGGGCCTAAATGCCTTTATAAATACGATGCCACGTCCAATCAGCTCACACGCAGTTGCAAGCAACAGCTACACTAAGGTCTCAACCCCAAACCAGAAAACACACCTTTGCAGAATCTGGCCACTCCATTCATCTTCTCAGATGAAAGTAGCCTCAGACTGTTAGCCAAAGGGTAACTAGGATACAATTAAAGAAGCTTATAAGTTTCCAATCATCTTGAACATAGTACCTTTATATTTAAAAGAAAACTACTACAGTCATGTAGATTCTGACTCCTAGTAACCTTCCATCACATAAATCTTAACAGGAAGAGCTTGCCCATCTCTCTGTCAGGGAGCTCCTGCTGGCTCCGAACCTTTGAACCACCAGTCTTACAAGTTAGAATGCTTTTTTTCGAAGATGGCGCCAAAAGCAAAGAAGAAAGCCCCTGCCCCTCCCAAAACTGAAGCCAAAGCAAAGGCATTAAAGGCCAAGAAGGCAGTCCTGAAGAGCATCCACAGCCAAAAAAAAAAGAAGATCCTCACGTCACCCACCTTCCAGCAGCCTAAGATGCTAAGACTCTGAAGGCAGCACAAATACCCCCAGAAGAGCGCCCCCAGGAGAAACAAGCTTGACCACTATGCCATCATCAAATTTCCCCTGACCATTGAGTCAGCTGTGAAGAAGAGAGAAAATAACAACACACTTGTGTTCATTGTGGATGTCAAGGCCAATAAGCACCAAATTAAACAAGCTGTAAAGAAGCTCTATGACATTGATGTGGCTCAGATCAACACTTTGATTAGGCCTGATGGAGAGAAGAAGGCATATGTTTGACTTGTTCCTGATTATGATGCTTTGGATGTTGCCAACAAAATTGGGATCATCTAAACTGAGTCCAGCGAGCTAATTCTAAATATAAATTTTTCTCACCATAAAAAAAAAAGTTAGCATTCTAACAAATTCTGTGCTACTTCACCAGGAAGTTTTATTTAAAGTCATAATAGATAAAACAGTTGGATAGTGACACAAAGTTAATCAGTCTACAAAACCAGGAGAAATATACTATATGTAGTTTTTAAAGGTGACATGTTAAATCAGTGGCAAAGTTTGAATTATTTAATAACTTCTTTGGGGGGAAATTAATTTAGGGTCCTGTCTCATGCCATATGTTAAAATAGATTCTGAGTTGATAGTAGTAACTATAAAACTGTAACACACAATGATAATTCAAGAAAAATAAACATAAAAAAATGAGGCACAAATGAATAAATATCTTCTAGAGAGAGGTTTTTAGACATTAAAGCAAAGAAAGGAATAAATAAAAGCAAAAAAAATAGATTAGGCAAAAGCTATTTTTTCAGCTAAAAAGAAAAATTAAGTTCCAGTACATGTTACAGCACACATAAACTTTTAAAATATTATTTTGGACCTTACAGAAACCAGAAACACAATTCAAACAGGTGTATGGTCATTCATGTTTATTGCTGTATTATTCACATTATTAGCAAAAGGATGGAAGCAACCCAGGTATCCATCAACAAATGAATGGGTAGAAAAACTGTGGTACATTCACACAATGGAGTATTACACAGCATTGAAAAACAATGAACTCATAAAACATTACATAACTTAGGGGAGTCTGGAGGACATTGTGCTGAGTGAAATATCTCCATCATAAGAGGATAAATATTGCATAACACTGCTATATAAAATAAGACTGACATGGAGGACTGAGGAGAATAGGAAATGAGTAGCTAGATTGTGAACACTGTATTGAAACAGATGAGGAGAAGAACAGTCTGAAAGCAATATATGATTAGGTATTATATTATCACAATGACACATAACAACATTCTATGTATGACAACAAACTGGAGCAAGAGGTTCATTGCAAAATGGACTGGGGGAGGACAGTGGAAGGGGAAGGAAAGAAAATGTGCAACAATGAATGAATTTTCAGTCCCACAAGGATAAATATTGTATAAAACCATTATTGTAGAATGGGCATAAGGATCAAGAAGAGTGGGAGAGGGTGGAAGCAGAAGTATGAGGATGTGCAGGAGGAGGAGGAGGTGATTAATCATGGGGTTGTACAATTTGCTGGGTGGGGAGGTAAGGAAAGTTGAAAGAATTTGTTCTTGAACACAATGTATTCAAATTGTATAAATAAATTAGTAGAAAATGAAAAATAAAAAATTTTAAATGTAAAAGAATATTATGTTGGATGAAGTAAATAAGTCATTTTTAAAAGAAACCAAACAGCAACACTCATGTAATATCTGTGAAAATCCAGAATAAGCAGGTGTGTAGAGTACTCAAAGCAGAAGTGGGGAGTTAGGGTGGAAATATTTGTTAGCGTTAGGTGCCATTGAAGCAAGTACAGTTCATAGCAACCCTGTGAACAACAGATCTGAAGCCTGTTCTATCCTGTGCCATTCTCACAATCTCTTACGTTTCTGAGTTCATTGCTGCAGTCACTCTGTCGTTCCATCTGCTTGAGGGTATTCCTCTCTTTCACCAACCCCTCCACCTTCTCAAGCATGATGTCCCTCTCCAAGGGCTAGCCCCTCTTAGCAACATGCTCAAAGTATGGGAGATGAAGCTTTGTTATCTTTCCCTCAAGAAGCACTGTGGCTGTGCTTTCTTCAAGACATACCTATTTCTTCTTTAGGCAGTCCATGGGATATTCCATACTCTTTTCCAATAGCATGGCACAAAAGCATCGATTCTTCTATCATTGTAATTTACTGTCCACCTCTCAACAGCATAGCAAGTAATTGCTGCAGACTTTGGCATGAATCAGGTGCACCTTAGTACACCTTAGCCTTCAAACTGATACCATTGCTGCTCAGGAATTTGGGTTGGGTGTTTTGTGGTGTGTGTTGCTTTTCCCCCCTTTATTGTGTGCTGGCTGGCACAGGAGAAGATTGCCCCTCCTTCTCCAGCAGAGAATCTGGTGGATTCAAACCGCACATCTTGGGGATTGTAGCTGAACTTCTTGCCACTAGGCCACGAGAGCTCCCTTTGCTGCTCAGTAATTTGGAGAGGCCTTTGACTGCAGACTTTCCCAGTGCAATACATCCCCTAATCTCCTTACTGCTGGGTCAGAGTATTGATTGTATATCCAAGTAAAATGAAGTAGTGGACAGTTTCAAGCTTTTCTTCATCTTCTGTTATGTTGCCTGCTGGTCCAGTCGTGATAATATTTTTTCCCCTTGATGTTGAGCTACAATCTATATTGAAGGCTTTAATCTTCTGCAGAATGCATTTCAAGTCCTCCTCCCTTTAACAAGCAAGGCTGTGTCATGTGTGTAATGCAGGTTGTTAATGAATCTTCCTCCCATCGTGATGCCATAGATCCAGCTTCTCGAATGATTTGCTCAGCATACAGATTGAATAGGTGTGGAGAGATGATACAACCTGATGCACACCTTTCTTCATTTTCATCCATGCAGTGGGATTCCCATTCATCTCTGTGTTAGCCATAATTTATTATTATTTGCACAGTCAAATACCTTTGCATAGTCAATGAAGTACAAACAGACATTCTTCAGGTATTCACTACTTTCAGCCAGGATCCATCAGCAGTGATATCCCTGGTGCCGCGAACTCTTCGCAACCCACCCTGAATTTCTGGCAGTGCCCTGTCCTACATACTATTCTGTTTTTTACTGATCTTGGCAATATTTTCTTTGTATATGATATTATTCAATAATTGCCACCTTTCTTGGGGATGAAAACAACTATCGATCTCTTCCAGTCAATTGGCCAGGCAGCTTTCCTCCAAACTTCCTAGGGCTGAATCTATTAGTTCAAAAATGGCAATTGGTTTCACATCAGTGCCTGGAGCTTTCTCTTTTGCCAATGTCTTCAGTGCATTCTGGTCTAGTTTTCTTAATAATATGATCCTTCCGAAATATTTCTATATTAGTCAGTTCTTCTTGGTGCAATGACTCTATATATCCCATTCATCTTCTTTTGATGCTTCCTGAATCAATTACAATTTTACCCAAAGCATCTCTCAAGTTTGCAACTCAGAGCTTGAATTTGTTTTTCAGTACTTTTAATATAATAATACTGACCAAGTTCTTCCTTTTTTTATTCTCCGATTCCAGTTTTCTACACATTCGAACATTTCGTTTTATCTTCTTGTGCTGCCCTTTGAAATCTTCTGTTCAGCTCTTTTAATTCAGCATCTCTTCCCTTTGTTTTGGCTTCTCAACACTCTGGTGCAATTTTCAGGATCTCATCTCACATCCATTTTGGTTTTTTCTTTCTCTTGTGTCTTTGAAAT
>NW_006399816.1:4026333-4030813 GCF_000299155.1 Elephantulus edwardii | reverse complement strand
TTATGTTGTGGATTAGGACTACTAGAGTTCTTCCAAGCTTTTCTTTAATGAAGTTTGTAGTCCTTGGTTTTAGTTCTAGATTCATGATCCACCTTGAGTTGGTTTTTGTATATGGAGTGAGGTGTGGATCTTGCTTGAGTCTTCTTAAGAGTATTTTTAATTCAGGTAGAATAGAGTCAAGATCTTATTTTTATTCTTATGGATTTATTTTCATTTTCTTCAGCCTCAATTTGAACTTGTACATGAGTAATTGATAGTCTGTTCCATAGTCAGCACTTGGTCTGGCTTCAACTAGTGATAATGAGCTTCTGCAGTGATTCCTTCTATAGATGTAGTCAATCTAATTCCTGTGCAGTCAGTCAGATGAGATCAATGTGTAAAGTCACCCTTTGTGTTTTTTAAAAAAGCTGTTTGTGATAAATAAGTCATTCGTACAGAATCCAATCATTCTGTGTATTTCCAGCCTAGTTTCTGTCACCAAGTTCATATTCTCTGACTAACATTCCTTCTTGACTGTTCCAACTTTTACTTTCTGGTCACCCAATTACCTTAACACATCTTGACTGCATGTTTGGTCACTTTTGGACTGCAAAACTTGGTAAAACTCTTCTGTTTCCTCCTCTTGGGCTTTAGCTCAATATGCTCTTGGTGCATATATTTGAATAATAGTATTGACAGGTCTTCCTTGGTGGTTGTTGTTATGTGCCACCGAGTCACCTGCAACTCATAGCAACCCTATATACAGGAGCTCTGAACAGTGCCCTCTGAACCCTGACTCATCTACCCCCATTACTGGGTCAGTCCATCTTATCTGGGGTCTTCCTCTCCTGTGCTGTCTGTCCACCCTTCCAAGCATGATGTCCTTCTCAAGGTCTAGTTCCTCCTTGGCCACATGCCTAAAGTATTTGAGATGGAGCTTCCAAACCTTGCCTCCAAGGAGAAACTTGGTTTCACCCTCTCCAAGACAGACCTGGTTGTTCTCTTAGCAGTCCATGGTATGTTTAGTACTCTCTTCCAGCACCACAACTCAAAGACATCAGTAATTCTATCATCCTTATTCATTGTCCAGCTCTCTGATGCACAGCAAGTAGTTGTGAAGACTGTGACCTGGATTAGGCACACCATAGTCTCTAGACTGACATCATTTCCTTTTATTGTTCTTTACTCTTTAGCACTTTGGAAAGGTCCCTGGCAGCAGACTTCTCCAATGCCATTCATCTTTTTATTTCCTGACTGCAGAGGCCACATGTGTTGATTGTAAAGCCGAGCAAGGCAAAATTGTTGTTAACAACCTCAATTTCTACTCAGTCTATTATGGGGCTGCCATGTGGCCTAGTGATGAGAATCTTTGTCTTCTTCATGTTGAGTTTCAATATATATTGAAGACTATATAGTACTTGATGTTCTGCAGCAACACTTCAGGTGCTCCTCAGTTTCAGCAAGAATCATTGTGTCATCTGCATAAACAGATTGTTGATGACTCTTTCTCCAATCCTGATGCCACTTGCCTCTTCATAAAGCCCAGCCTCCCGAATGATCTGTTCCTTATGCAGATTGAATAGGTATGGAAAAAGGACACATCCGTGACTCACTTCTTTCCCGATTTTAAACTGTGCAGTGTTTCCTTGCTCTGTTCAGAGTACTACTTCCTGTTCCAAGTATAGGTTTCTCATGAGCATAATTAAGTGTTCTGAAATCCCCATTCTCAGATTAGCCACCATTTGTTGTGATCCACACAGTCAAATGCCTTTGCATAGTCAATGTTGTGGCCTCTCCTAAACCCAACTTGTGTTTCTGGTGGTTCTCTGTTAATGTACTTGTTCCAGTTATTTTTTTATAATCTTCAGCAGGATTTTGCTTATATGTGATATTATTCAATAATTTCCACACTCTGTTGGGTGACATTTTTTTGGAATGGGAACAAATCAAATCAGTTTGCCAGGTTGTTGTCTTTCAGGTTTATTGGTACATCCTAGTGAGAACATCCAGGACAGCATCTGTTTATAGAAATATGTTAGTTAATAGTCTATCAATACCTGGGGCCTTGATTTTTACCAGTTTCTTCAAAGCAGCTTGAACTTCCCGCTTCCTCCCATTCACTCTTGATCATATGTTGTTTAGTGAAGTTCTTCTGTGACAGCCCACTCTTTTTGGTACAGTGACTCTGGGTACTCCTTCCATCTTCTTTTAATGCTTCCTGTATCAGTCAATATTCTGCCCATAGCACCCTTAAGTATTGAAACTCAAGGCTTGACTTTGTTCTTCAGTTCCTTCAACTTAAGAAATGCCAAGCAAATTCACCCTTTTGATTTCCTGACTCCAGTTCTTTGCACATTTCATTAAAATGCTTTGTCTTGCCAGGCCACTCTTGGAAATTTTGTGTCCATCTCCTGAACTTCCAGCTTTCTTCCCTTTGCTTTGGATTCTTGGTGCTCTAGTGCAGTAGTTAGTGTCTTCTGACAGCCTTCACAACATCGTACTTTAGAGTAGAACTTGAAATAATCTTTTTTAACTATGAATGCAATACCTTTCTTCTGTTTTTCATTCCTGGCATAGCATTCCATGTGATTGTATGATTCAAAGTGGCTAATACCAGTCCATCTCATCTTACTAATGCCTAGAATACTGATGTTCATGCATCTAATTTAATTTTTCACAACTTCTAGTTTTCCAACATTCAACTATTAAAGGATATTTATAGCTGTCCTCCTCATTATGACTGACTTCCAATCTGGGCTGTACCTCTAATATTATAACTATTTGTGTTGCACTGTTGTTCATAGGATTTTTCAGAAGCGTGCTATTTAAGAAGAATGGCCTATTCTTTTTCCTAATCTTTCTTTATCTGGGAGCTCTACTAAAACCTGCCCAATATGGATGACCCCTGTGGCATTTGGCACACCTGTTATAATGTGGCATATAGAGGGGTGAAGTTGTTGCTGTCATGTGCCAGAGTTGAGTATGACCCGATGAATAGATCTGAACCCAGCCCTATGCTGTGCTGTCCTTATACCTCCTGACACACTAGAGCCCATTGCAACAGTCAGTCTGTCCACCTGGTTGGGGGTCTTCCTCTCCTTCTCTAACCATCTGCCTTTCTGAACAACATGTCCCTCTCTAAAGAATATCCCCTCTTAGCAACATGCCCAAAGTACATGAGGCAAAGCCTCATCATTCTTGCCTCCAAAGAGCAGTCTGACTGCACCGTCTCCAAGATTTTTTTGATTGTTCTTTTGGCAGTCCATGGGCTCTTCTCCAACACCACAACTCAAAGGCATCAGTTGTTCTTCTTTCATCTTTATTCATTGTCCGGCTCTCAGATGCACAGAAAGAGATCAGAAGGACCATGGCCTCAATCAAATGCTCCTTAGTTCTCAAACTGACATCATTACTCCTCAGTAATTTGGAGAATCATTAAGTGCAGACTTTCCCAGTGCAATATGACTTCTGATTTCCTCACTGATGGTGCCAAAGTTGTTAATTGTGGATCCAAGTAAGATGAAGTTGTTGACCGTTTCAGTCTTTTCTCCATCCATTGTGGTATTTATTGCCTATAAGTCTAGTGGTGAGAATCTTTTTCTTCTTAACATTGAAGTGCAGCCCATATTGAAGGCTGTATTCTTTGATCCTCTTCAACAAGTACTTCAAGTCCATCTCACTTTCAGCAAGCAAGGTTGTGTTATCTGCATAACATAGGCTATTAGGAGTCTGCCTCTGATCCTATCTACTTTCCTCTTCATAGAGTCCAGTTTCTTGTATAACTTGCTCAGCATACAGGCTGAATAAATATGGAGAGAGAATACAACCCTGATGCTCTCCCTTTCTAATTTTAAACCATGTAGTGTTCCCTTTCTCTGTTCATACAACAGCCTCCTGGTCCAGGTATAGGTTTCACAGGAGGGGTGAAGAGGATGTCATTATTTAAAGGGCACTGAGCTTCTGTTGGAGTTGTCTGTAGGGAGTTGCACTGCTGACTCCAAGTTACTCTGCTGATTTGAATCCTCCAAGCACTGTCTAGAGAGAAAGATAGACACTCTCCTTCTTGGTAATATATACACCTTGCTCGGAAAGCTCGTTGGAAGGTCAGTTATGACTTGGTCCCAATTTGAGTATAATGAGAATGAGTGAATGACTGAGTGAGTAAGTGAGTGAGTGAGCCTGAGCTGCTGTTAATGATGATGGAAAATTTAGAAATGATTATGGTTGTACAACATGATTTTACAAAACCAGTTGCATGAGAAAATATGCTAAATTGACAAATGTTATATAAATTTTCTGCTACAATTTTAAAATACCCTAAAAAGATTGTAAATAAAAGGAAAGAGAGAAAGTAAACTAAAGAAAGTGTTTGTAGTATGTTTTTTTTATTATTATTAAATTTTATTAGTTTCAATGAACATTCACAGGGATTCTGGGCTTTCACTCCTTCATTGCCGCACCATTCTCTCCACCCTCCTCCCCAGTTTGTTCTTCTTCCCCG
>NW_006399816.1:4007763-4023958 GCF_000299155.1 Elephantulus edwardii | reverse complement strand
ATAGCAAAATTTAACAGAACATCAAGCAACAAATGCTGGCGAGGTTGTGGAGAAACTGGAACCCTGATTCACTGTTGGTGGGAGTGTAAAATGGTGCAACCCCTGTAGTATGTTTTAAACTTTTGTTATATTTTTCATATGAGAGACTCCCTATAAATAAATTTTAATGGATGGGAGCCTGGGCTCAAACACAGCGGAGATCTTGAAGATGTGCAGGATGCTGTAAGATTTTGCTCTGTTGTTCATAGGTCACTATGAGTTGTAGGTAGTAAATTTGGGAGTACCTACATTTATCAATTTTAGTATTTTAAGCACATAAACAAGAAAGTCTTGAACTCATTGCCATCAAATTGGAACCAACTCATAGCTGACCCTTGCGCAGATTTTTCTGAAGCCGTAAATAGCACAGAAAGCTATTCTTCATCTTTCTCCTTCAGAGTTACTAGTAGATGCAAACCTACTAGATACTTTAGGGAGGCTCAGCTTTTGAGTTAGCAGCGCAACTACCTATGGACCATGCCACTAGAACTCCTCTTAAGCCTAAAAGGAATACAGAATAAAACTTTTTTAAAAGTAAAACAAAATTGTTGAGATAGGCATCAGAGCAGGTTCTGGACTTCTTGCTATTGACTCCAAAAACAATACCAGACAGATCCACCGGGGGCACTACTCCTTGGAAGCCATTTGGAAAAAATACGTTAAGGACACTCAAAGCCAACTTATGCACAGGAAATCTGGGAGTAAATACCAAATGCTGCTGCAGTCCAGAGATTAGGAAAGCAAATCAAGAAGCATCACTTAATTCACATCTTCTTAACATGTAAGCTGGAAAATGAGTCCTGTAATGCTTCTGTAGGAAAGTCTCACATTCTGTACTAAATAGAAGTAATAGCCTTGTGCTTTTTCATGTAAACTCCCTTATTTTACATAGTGAAGTGTTGTCAACATCTCTTCCAGAAGTTAGCAAGTTAAATTTTAATTGCCTAGCCATTTCATAGATACTCAGCCCTCTTAAGAACACTGAAAGGCTTTGAGAGAAACACTGGATTCCCTACTTCTGCTTCAGCTGGACCAACTTTTTTTATTTCTTCTCTCTCTTTTATAATTTGATCTCCTGAGTAAAATTTTTATCTATGGCATGCTCTGCTTTTTAAAAGAGATTTCATATCAGTGTTACAGAAGAATATTATAGCAAAATACTTAGTAATTATTAAAAATACTTGTATTTTAGGAATAGAAAAACGACTGGAATTTTAAGTACAAAATTGTCTCTTGATAATTTTTTTCCTACTCCTTTCCCAAATGTATTAAAATTATTTTTAAAATTTTATTTAATCATAAAAATACATGTTTTAAAATTAAAAGCAATCTTTTCAAAATTCTAGAAATGAAGGATTTACTAGCTAGAACCTCTAAACAGTATATTACAAATGGGTTACATGTGGACCATGGATTTTCTGTACAATCTGTAGGGTGATGTGGTTAAACCAAAGATAACTAATCTCCCTCTGGCTTCTAACAGGTTAGTGTCATTTTTTTAGTTAATGCCAGAAAACTATGATAAAAGTTGAGAGGCATTATACTTTATTATTTTGAAGGAATAACTTCCATGTCATGCTTTGATTTGATTTAATTTCTTAACATTTCAGTTGTGTCCTGTTTATAACAAGAATGATAAGATTAATTATCCTAGTAATTGCTACCATTTTTAAAATACTTAGGCATATACCAAGTATCGTCCTAAGTACTTTATATCAGAGAATTATGGTGACCTAGTGGTAATGAGATGCACTGCCAACCTCAAGTACTTTACATCAGTTTTCTCATTTAATTCATGGCAACTATATAAAGTGTGGGTGCGACAGTCCCAGTTTTATATATTTAAAAAGTTAATGCTAAAATTATAAGCAAACCTATAGTGATGCAAAAGGTTATTATAGACAGAAGAAGATGAAAACACCAAAGTGAATGTCATAGGGATCCTGAATATTGCTCTATAACACCAAGAAGCCAAATAAAGAGAAGGAATTATGAAGCTAAAGAGTTAAACAGAAAATTTCAAAAGGCAACTCATGAAAACAAAACAAAGTATTACAAGGAAATGTACAAAGTGCTGGAGTCAGGAAATAAAAAAGAACTTACTTGGCATTTCTCAAGCTAAAGAAATGAAGAACAAATTCACACATCGTGTTGCAGTACTGAAAGATACTTTGGGCAAAATCTTGAATGATCAAGGAATCGTCAAAAGAAGATGGAAGGAATACATGGAGTCACTGTACTAAAAAAAAAAAGAATTCGCTGACACAGAACCATTGTAAGAAGTAGCATATGATCAAGAACCTGTGGTAATAAAGGAAGAAGTTCAAACTGCTCTGAAGGAATTGACAAAAAATAATAAGGTCCCAGGAATTGATGAACTACCAATTGACATATTTCAACATACACTACACTGTCTCCCTGACTTTTCTCACCCAGCTATACTAAGAAATCTAGACAACAGCTACATGGCCAGCTGCTTGGAAGACATTTATATTTAGTCTTATTCTCAAAAAAAAGGTGACCCACCAGAATTTGGAAAATATCAAACAACATTATTACTATCATGTACAAACAAAATCTTTCTGAACATTATCCAAAACCAACTAGAACAGTTGTTATAGAACATTGACACAGAACTGCCAAAAATACAAGCTGAGTTTAGAAGAGGCCATGGCACCAGGGATATTATTTTTAATTGTTACTTGAATCTTGGCTGAAAGCAGAGATCACTAGAAGAATGTTTGTGTGCTATAGTGACTATGCAAAGGTGTTTGACTGTGTGAATCACAGCAAATTATGGCTAACATTGAGAAAAATGGGAATCCCAGAGTACTTAATTACGCTCATGCAAAACCTGTGTGTAGACCAAGGAGCTGTTGTCTGACCTGAGCAGAACACTATATGGTTCAAAATCAAGAAAGGAGTGCATCTGGAATGTATCCTTTCTCCATATCTTTTCAATCTATATACCAAACAGAACATTCTAGATCCTGAATTTTATAAAAAGAATGTGCCATTAAGATTAGAGGAAGACTCCCTACTTTATGCAGATGACACAACTTTACTTGTTGAAACTGAGGAGAACTTAAGGCACTTGAGGTCAATATGAATTGCATCTCAACACCAAGAAAACAATAATCCTCACCACAGGGCCAAGAGCATCATGATAGGTGAAGAAAAGATTGAAATTGTTAAGTTTCAGCTCCCTTGGATCCACAATCAACAAACTTGGCACCAGCACTCAGGAAATCAAAAGATGGCTGCATTGGGAAAATCTACTGTTAAGGACCAAATCTACTGTTAAGGAACTCTCCAGAGTACTAAAGAGCAACAGTATCAGTCTAAAGAGTAAGATATGCCTGAGTCAAGCCAGGGTCTTCTCATTTGCTTGCTGTGCATCTGAGAGCTGGATAATGACTAAGAATGACAGAAGAATCAATGCCTTTGAGTTGGGTTGCTGGAAAAAGTATTGAACGTACCATGGACTGCCAAGGGAATAAACAGGTCTGTCCTGAAGAGGATAAACCTGATTCCTCTTTGGAAATAAGGATTTTGAGACTCCGTCTCACATACTTTGTGCATGTTATCAGGATCACATACTTTGGGCATGTTGTCAGGATGGACTAGTCCCTGGCAAATGATAGCATGCTTGGAAGGGTGGAAGATCAGTGCAAGAGAGGAAGACCCTGGATGAGATAGATTGACACAGTGACTATGGAAATGGGTCAGGTGTGTTGGAGATGGTAAAGTTGTCTTAGGATAAGACAGAACTCAGAGCCATTGTTCCTAGAATCTCCATGAGTCGTAATCAGCTACATTGTTGTTGTTACATGCTGTTACGTCAAGCACAACTCATAGTGATCCATAAACAAAAGACCTGAACTGTGTTCTGTAACTATCATCGTTTCTCAATATTCATGGAATTTCCAGAGGCATGTTGTTTAGGCAGTGGCTGCCACTCTTATTTCCAAACTGGTCTCAATCTGGGAGCTCCAACAAACACTGTCTACCACAGGTAACCATTATTGCACTTGACACACCCATGGCACAGCGTTCAGCATCATAGCAACCCCAAGTTACCTCAGTACAGTAAATTAATAGAACAGTGCTGTACCACTTAGAAGAATGTTTGTGCAGACACAATTAACACCAATTCACACATGATTGGGGGGCGGGGGAACACCACTACACCAAACAGTTCACACCCAACCCACAACCAAAACAAGAAACACACCTTCCAGAATCCAACCCTTTCATACATCAGCCTTCAAACTGGAGACTTAGGGATTAACCCACCCACCAGATCCTGGTTGACCCTAAAGAATAGGCTTCCAACCCACAGCTCATTGTTAGTAAAATCCAGCAAATCCAATCAAGTCACACACAACTGTGCATGAAATAAAAAAAAAAAAAAAAAAAAAAAAAAAACCAAACATACACACCTGACCTCAACCAAAACAAGAAACTCACCTTCCAGAATCCAACCACTTCACACATCTGCCTCAAAACTGGAGACCTAGGGCCCAACTGACTTTTAAGTACAAGGCCCACCCACCAGATCCTGGACCTTTTGCATTGAAAACTATTTCATCAGAGATTAATCTTGTTGCCATTTGCTTAGTATATTTTTTCCACTCTTATTTTTAGTCTTTCTTTATCTTCAGTTTTCCAATGTGTCTCTTGTAGATAGCATGGGCTTTGTAGATAATGGGTTTTGTTTTATGTCCAATCTGCTCCTCTTTATCTCTTCAGTGGTGCATTTAAACCATCCACATGCAGTATAATTACTGAGAGGCAAGGCTTTATTGCTATCATTTTGTTGAGTTGTTCTTGGTGGTGTTGCTGGTTACTTTGGTCCATCCTGCTTTCTGTGGCACTGCTGTGAGAAGGACGTCTCTCAGTGTTTCCTGCAACACTGGTCTTGTTTTTACAAACTCCCTTGGGTTCTGCTTTTCTGAGAATGTCTTGATTTCTCCTTCATATTTGCTGGACAGTTTTGCTGGGTACAGTATTCTTGGTTTACAGTTGTATTTTTTGAGTGTTTGATATATGTCATTCCACTGACTTATTGCTCACATGGTTTTGGCACTTAGTCTTATTTGCTCTTCCTTTTAGGTTAGTTTGTTTTTCCCTAGCTGCTTTCAAAAATACAGAATGTTTCACAAATTTGTGTATCATCCTTGCATAGTGCATGCTTATCTTCTCAGTAGCATTTCAATTTTAGTATATGTGCAGCCAAAGTGAGCACATCTTTTGATTTCTTGACTATTGCTACTGTAGATGTTAATTGCAAATCCAAGAATTGCTGGCAATTTCAGTCTTTCCTCTATTTATTATGAGGTTCTCAGTCGTAAGGATTTTTGTTTTCTTGATGTTGATACAGAATTCATATTCAAGGTTATATGTAGGGTTTTTTTTTTTTATCTTTTGCAGCAAGTGTTTAAAGTCTTTTTCATTTTCTATACACAAGGTTGTCTCATTTGCATAATGCAGATTATTGATAAATTCTAATCCAATCTGCCACATTCTTTTTCATATAGTCCAGCTTCTGAAATGATTTGTTAACCATACATACAGGTTGAATAAGTAAAAATAAAGAATATAAACTTAATGCACACCTTTCCTAATTTTAAACCATGCAGAACAACTGACTGGAAGAGATTCATATTTGTTCCCATTTCCAAAAAATAAGTGATCCAGCATAATGTGTAAATTATTTTAAAATATCATTAATATCACATGTAAAGTAAACTCTTGCAGAAGATTATTCGAAAGTGAATAGTACCTTAACAGGGAACTACCAGACTTTCAAACTGGATTCACAAGAAGTCATGGCACAAGAGATATTATTGGTGATGTCAGGTGGATATTGGCTGAAAGCAGAGAACATCAGAAAGATGTTTTTGTTGGTTCTACAAAGACATTTGACTATGTTGATCATAACAAATTATAGCTAACATTGAGAATGAGAACCCCAGAACAAAGACTTAGATTCTCAAAATTCCTGGGTAAAGATATCCAATCTTAGATTATTAAGAGATTTATCAACTATATCAGTAAGTAGGCTTCCATTGTCAGCTGAAAGCATTCAAAATGAATCAAAGGTAATAAAGAACACTAGATTTTGAGTGAATAATAGCAGCTTTTTTTACATGGCCAATGGACCTTACGCCTAACAGTTTTAGAGTTAAGTGTTTGTGAAGTAACTTCCATCCCATTCCTGTTGCTTTCATACCATTCATCTTGTATATTTTTAAATGTTTGAAGAGCTGCTCAGGTTTAAAAATTGATGTTTTTCTCCTCTGTTAGGTCTCTGTGCAATGCAATCAATGTTTACAACCTCACCTGCAATAACTGTTCAGAAAACTGCACTGATGTTCTGTTTAGTAACAAGATTACCTTCTTAATGGACCTCCTGATACACCAGTTGACGGTATGTAATATTGCTTTGCGTTAGAAGTTGTTAAGGTTTGAGAAGTAGTTTCTGCAGAGAAAAGGTGTGGGGAGTCCATTTACTTATTCTCCAGATGAAAAGAAATGAAGATTGAAACAGTAAAATACTCCCTAGCAGAGGGAATTCTGAATAATATGAAAGTTTTGTACTGGATTCCCTAAAATGGAGTATTTCATGGATAATAAGCTTATAGCTCTTGCCAAGGTTACAAGTTTGCATGGTTAGAATGGGGCTTTGGAATCAGTTGAATCCAAAGCCACACTTCTGAGCCACAGGAATGAGTGCTGTGGGAGGGGGAAAAACTGCTGCCAGCACAGTTTAAAAAGTTGATTTTAAAAGGGCGTTTTGACGATCGTTGAGATCTTTAAAAAAAAAAAAAAATGAGAAGCACCTCTGTTAGAGAAGGCAAGCCTATGACACTTTTCAAATGGTGCAAGCAGCCATTTACAGCCTTAAAATACTATTTCTACTCACAGATGGTGAAAGAGGTAAGCTTAGTATAATATGCAAAAGTTTATATCTGACTATGACCTCCAGAACAGAGAGCTGTGGGACCAGAAATTGCCTGGGGCTACTTCTGAGCTCCTGAGGTACTGGTACAAAATTGTTCTTAGTCTGCATGTTTACATCACAAGAGTTTTATTCTTCAGAACCTATTTACTTTTATCCAGCACACAATTATAATAGCTCTTCCTAAGCTCCATGGTTCTTGCTTTCTTCCCTCCTCTGTCTAGTTAATTCCTATACATGCTGCAAACTTTAACTTCAGGCATTTGATCCCTTTATGAAATTTTCCCAAACCTGAACCTTTAACCAAATCCAGATTAGGTGATCCTTTTCTATGCTTCTAGGCATACTGTGAAAGACATCACTTTTTAGGGAATGGATCACTTTGAATTATAATCCACTCTTGTCTGTTTCTTCCACTTAATTTACCACCTTTGAAAACCCATGGAGAATCAGCTATGAGTCAGTTTAAACTCGGTGGCACACAATAATAATAATAATGGTCAGATTAAAGAGGACAGGAGCTAATTTACTATAGTCTCCAAGATCCTAACATGACCTTGCACTTAATAGATTCAATAACTCCTGAATTGAATAAATGTGTGAGTTGAAAAATAAATCCAAACTTAACAGAAAGGGACTTGGGAAACCTTGACTAGCTGGTATACTGACAATGAGAGAGGAAGCAACAGTGGAAGAGGACAAAGTCAGCCACAGTCAGTGGCTATTAGAAAAAGCTGAATTATATACAGTTTTATCTACAAACAAGGCATTAAAATATAGGTAAGGTTTTTCTAAAAAAAAATTCAGCCATTGAAAGGCTAGACAGAAGACAATTTTCGTATTGTCCCACTTTCAGATGCACAGGAAGCAATTAAAAATATCATAGCTTGGATGAGCCATTATATTTTTGAAAAACATGTATGTATTTTTTTTTACATATTGTTTAATATATAAGGAGCACTGGTGACATAGTTCTTAGCACGTTCTACTATTAACCTAAAGGTCAGCAGTTCAGATCCATCAGTTGCTCCACTAGAAAGATGGGCTTTCTCTTCCAGTTAACATTTACAGACTCTGAAAACTAATGGAGAGTTTCTCTGAATAAGTCGGAATAAACCCAAAAGTAGTGGGGTTTTTTTCCAAATAGAACATTTATCTAATATAAATGTGTGTGTGAGAGAGAAAGAGATAAAAATAGAGAGGGAGAGAGAATGAACCCTCAGTCTTCAAAATAACCTCATAAAGTCAATAGTAGTGTTTCCATTTTAGAGATTTGGAAACTTGAATGCCAGAAAGGTTAGCTTGCCCTTGGCTGTATAGTAAGTCACAGAGCCAACAGAGTGAAACTAAAGTCTGTTAAAACCAAATTGAGGGATAACCTACAAAAGTACTGTTTTTCCAGAGGGATGAGGATGGGTAGGGGGGAAATCATAGGGTCACACAATTTGGTGGGTAGAGGGAAATGGTGAAATGAAATGGAAAAAGATATGGCAGAGACCTGAAAAGACAAGGTATTGGTGGGTATTGTTCAATGGTGGTTGATTTTATAAAGCACAATGTATGAGAATGACTGTATGAAAGATAGTGTCTATGAAGAAAAGTGTGAAACACAATTTATACAAATTTGTAAAAAAATTAATTAAAACAAAAATATCTAATATTAAAATTATCAAAGGACAAAAAATAGTGCTTTTCAAAGATTTCAAATGAAGGGAACTCTATACTGGTTTTGTAATATTTCTTCTAAATTATTTCAAAGGACAGTGTGAAAAACAAAAGACAAGTTCTAGTCTCCCATCATGCCACCAAGAATTTACCTTGGAAAACTTTTTCTCTGTCGTTATTGGAAGAAGTAACATTCACATACTGAACAAAGAATGAAAGGGAATGGTGTATGAAAGGAGTGAGACATTCCCTTCAATTTTGGTTTTTCATTACTTTCTGGTAACAAATTAATCTTCTTAAGAGAAATTTATGCTAGTTGTGAGGCATAATCTGTTATCTCTTACTTAATAATTTCATGCCTACTAAGCAGGAGTGGCATCCACTTCCTAAACAACATGCTTCTGGAAACTCTATGAACTTTGATAAATGTCATAGTTGTAGAAGAGCTTTCAGGCCTTTTGTTCATAGGCTTGCTATGAGCTGTGCTCCACTCAAGGCAATCAACAGCAACAGCAACATATATGTTGGTATCCACTTTGGGAAGATGTATGGAGCAGTTAGATTCTACAAAGGTGTGTTTTCGTGTTTTGGTTGAGGCTTGAGTATAGGTTGTTTGCTTGTTGTTGAGGGGGTGTTTTTGTTTGTTTAGTTCACAGTTTCATGTGAGCTGATTGGATTTGGCCTCTCATTTTAAAAGGCAGTTTGGCCCTCAGGCCTGCATCCCTGGGACCTGGTTTTAATTGTTTTTGGTCAAACATTCTTCTGAGTAGTATAGCACTGGTCTTTCCGTTTGATGTACAGAAGTAATGTACAGAAGTAACTGGTTGTTGTGATGCTAAACACTGTGACACTCATGTGTCAAATGTGAATGGTTACCCACAGTGGACAATATGGTGGACAGTGTTTTGTGGAGTTCCCAGATTAAAACAGCTTGGAAGCAGGAGTGGCATCCACTTTTGAAATAGCTTGCCTCTGGAAACTCTATGATCTTAGAGAAACGATGATACTTATACAACAGGGTTCAAATTTTTTGTTGATAGGGTCACTATGAGTGATTCGATGGCACTTAACAACAAACATGTTCCCTTTAGGGAGCTCTGGTGGCCCCAGTGGCAAGAAGCTGCATTGCAATCCCAAAGGCATGCAGTTTGCTCTGTGGGGGAAGGGTGGGCAGTCTCCTCCCATACAATTAACTGCCTCTGAAAACCCACTCGAAGCTCATCTATGGGTATGGTATACAACAGCAACAGATGTTCTATTTAAGAGAGCTCTGGTGGCCTAGTGACAAGAAGCTGTGCTGCAATCCCAAAGGCACACAATTCAAATCCTCCAGCTGCCTCTGCAGAAGAATGATGAGCAATCTCCTCCCATGCAATTAACTGCCTCTGAAAACCTGCTGGAGGGTCTGTTATTGGTTGGTTCCAACTTGACCGTACACAACAACACGTTCCAGTTACAGAAAAAAATCCTAGAATATGACCTATCCTTCCAGAAGCTCCCTGCTTATGAGTAGAAACAGACATCTAGATGCCTGCCATACAGTGAAGACTGCGGCTACTGCCTTGTAGAGTCCAGGGCAACCCAGAGGAGGGAGTTTGGTAGCTCTGCACAGAGAGTCACAGGGGCAGACAGCTGAGGTAGACCTTAGCTACTTAGAACAGTTAGCTTTATCAAATATGTATCATGTGCCAGGAGCTGGTAAGTAGCTGGATCTTGTCCCAAGTTTCTTTTGAATAATAGTATCTTGCTTGTGACCACAAGATTTCTTGACACTTAGAAAAGCTTTTAATCTTTCAACCAATGATTATACCACCTTCTGTATTTGTTCTGTTTCGTGCCTTTTGCTCAGTTTGGAACTGGGATCCTGAGACAATTATTTGCCAAACACATTTTATCTCTCTTTTCCTTAAACGTGGCACTTCTGGTTTTAGTACATTTTGTTCTCTAATTGTCAGTTCTAATGCAACTATGACTGTGTTTGTGGCTGTGAGGAGAGGAATATGTGCTTTTCCTGGGTTGGGGGGGGAGAAGGAAAGTTGGTGACTTTTACATTTTTTAAATTACTTCTATACAATTTTATTCCTTTTTTTCTTGCTTAAATATATATACACAATATGGAATAGATTCAAAACAACTCATTGCCTTAGAGTTAGAATGAACTCATAGCTGACCTTCCGTTGGATTTCTGAGGCTCACAATTTTTTTTTAATTTTACACTTGTTTATCTACAAAGTTTGTATACATTGCCCCTCACACCAGATCCCCACCACTTCCGCAACCCACCTACTGCCACCCATCAAACCATGCAACCCATGATTACCCCCCGCCCACCCCACCTCTCTGCTCCCCCCTCTTAGATCTTCATACATGTTTTACTAGTCATCTATTTCTACAGTAATGGTCTTATACATTATTTGTCCTTATGGGATTGAGTTAGTTCATGTAGCATAATGCTCTCCAGTACCTTTCAAGTTAGGTAGTGATTTACAAAATCGTTGCTCAAAAAAAAACCCAAAAACCCAAAATCGTTGCTCCTATGTGCTGCATAGTATTCCATCATGTGAATGTACCATAATTTCTCAGTCTATTCACTTGTGGCTAGACATTTTTTCCCATGATGGTGAATAACTCTGCCATGAACATTGGTGTACAAGTCTCCATTTTGATAGCCTTTCTCCCAAGGAGCTGCTGGTGGTTTTGAGCAGCCAAAGTGGCGTGACCTTTAGGTTAACAGTGCAAACTCCCTGTGTGTCATGC
Source organism: Elephantulus edwardii (assembly GCF_000299155.1). Taxonomy (NCBI): domain Eukaryota; kingdom Metazoa; phylum Chordata; class Mammalia; order Macroscelidea; family Macroscelididae; genus Elephantulus; species Elephantulus edwardii. The sequence continues at coordinate 4,012,533 of NW_006399816.1, read as the reverse complement.
TACCAGAACTCTCTTAGAAGATATTTTAATTTAAAAATATTTCTTACTCATATATATTGTATGTAAATATATATTATAAAACAGAAAATTGTTTAATGTTTTAATGTTCATACAACTGAAATAGGGACTTCTAACTTGATTAAAAGAGCCCTGATCGTACTGTGAGGTGTTTGGCTGCTAATTGAAGAGGCAGCAGTTCAAATCTGCCAGCTGCTCTGTGGGAGAAAGATGAAGCAGTCTGCTCACATAAAGATTTACAGCCTCAGAAACTCTGTGGAGCAGTCCTTCTCTTTTATAAGATAGAATGAGTCAGAACCAGCTTTAGAGCACTGAGAACTTGATGATGGTTGTTAAGTAACTTTAAGTCACACTGCAGCCACATGCACAGTGGAATGAACACGGTGCCATCCTGCTGGCTGGTTCCATATACCATGCTTGACAATAATAATAGCAACAACAACAATAAAAAAACTTCATTGCTGTCAGGCTGAATCTGACTCTCAGTGGAAATCCCTCAGGATTCAGAAACTAAATCTCTAAGAAAGGAGACTGTCCTTCTGCAGAGCATCTGGTAGATTAGAATGGCAACCTTTCCTTAACATACTTGATAGTGTCCTTTGAATAAGAATAGAAAATATTTGTGAATACCTTTTCCATCAGAAATAGAAAAACATAAAATCAGTTAAATCATTTCATTACATTCTGGTGGAATTTGTAAGACAGTTGGTTATCAGGCACAATCTTCCTGGTTCCCTACCAGACTAGACTGTGTAGAAGAGTTTTTTCTTCCAGGCTAACAAGTTAGAATTTATTTTCGCACTCTTGCGTTTCATTTCAATAACTTTGTGAAAACCACTGTATAGATGTCAGGGTTACAGACATGAATTGGACATAGTTCTTTTAATCCAGAAGTCTACAGTTAAGGAGTAAATTCCATGGGGCGTCTGTAATATTATCAGAGCTTCTCAGTAGTCCAGGCGACCCAGAAAAGTGCCTGTCACGTAATAGGTGTTTGTTTAATATTTAAAGAATTAATTTCTAACTTGGGAGAGACTTTCAGGAAGAATTTGGATTTGACTATTCCTGTAAAATGGGTAGAACTTAACACAGATCTGGATTTATCATTTTTACAAAAATTAAGTTAGACGTGGCACTATAAAGGCAACTGGCTCTTAAAAGACTCTCTCTAGAGCAGATGCAAAGGGCAGTTTTTAGGATAGTCTAGGGAATTCATTTGAAACCCTGCAAAACAGTTCATTTAGAAAGGCTTCCTCTAGCAGTTGCAGCTAACACAGGTGTTTTATCTTCCAGTACGTGTGAAAGTGTTAAAATACGTTAAATCAAGTTTCCTTATTCAATAATCATTAAGCACATTCTCTCTGTCTAAATAGTTTCATTGCTCAGAATAGAAAGTCTCTAACTCCGTTTATCTTCATCAGGAGACCAGACGTGCATATTAAGAGGCAATAAAAAAATTAGTCAAAGTAATACTAAGTGCAATGGAAATAGATTGATAGGTTTTTACTGTTGAATAACATATGCAGATAAGCAAATTGAACTGTGGAAAATACCATCACACAGCTACTTAATGGGAAAATCATGATGGGGACTCTGATCTCCTGAGTGCCTTCTAGAACTTCCCTTCCTTTAAGCTGAAGTGATATGCTCCCACTTTATCGAGTTGACAGATTAAACAAAGTGATATTTTTATGACTTTACTCTCTGTGCATGGTAACTATTGCCGCCTAGACAGACTATACCAAAGAAGCAGTTCATGAAAAAATTTGTAGATTCTTGACATTTCATTACATTTCAAAAGGCATTAAATATTTTATTAGCAATCTTATTTTTAATTCATAATGACCTGTTCTTCATAAAATATTTAAAGAATACCCTTATAAATTGTGTGTATGTATTTTCTGGAGCCAAGGAGATTGTTAATTGAAAAGGGATGTACAAGCCTTAAATAATTGATATGATATTGTTGGATCAAAGAGGCAGTTGGTGAGCTCTTCAGAAGGTGACAAGAAAGCCCTGGATACAAACAAAGAAAATCTTAAGTGCAACCTGTCACAGCAAGGGAATTATTTTTCACTGAGTCGTGTGCAGAGCCCTTCAGGTGCCTGTTTGATTTTCATTATAGCACAGAGGACTGGGACAGCCATGCACTACATTGTTTTCTTTGTAACAAGCAGCCAGAACATGGACTCCAGAGTTAATTACAAGGAAACAGAAATCTTTCCTCACTCCACAGGTGGCATTCTTTTTCCTGGTGCCAGTGACATCTTGCTTCCATCTTTCCACATTTCATGGCACTTATTTAGCCTGTCAGTGCTACCTCACCCTTTCCTTCTTCAAAACTGAGAACTCTGTGGCTATTACACTATATGTTGTAGTAGCACAGAAGATTAGAACCAAAGAGGAGGCCTTCAGAGTATCTGCTCTAATTCGGTCCTCTTGTTTTAGAAATGAAGACAGCAGAACTCAAAAAGCACAGGAATGAGAGGTATATATGAACTAGAGACTTTCTAGAAGATTGTATAAAGATTATTGCTAGTACAACTGAGATTCAAATTCAGGTTTTCTTTAAATGCCAGCCTAGAATTCTACCTTATTGGTGCTAGTTTAAATTTGATGAAAACATTAAGGGGTGTTCTGGAACTTTGTGTTGTGGAACTTTGTTTTTAGAGCTACCTTTAGAATTAAACTAGTATAAATGGCGAAGCTTAGTCTTTCATACTTGGGACGTGTAGCTAGGTGAAGCTATTCCTTTAAGAGGGACATCATGCTTGGAAAGATGGAGGGCCAGCAAAGAAGAGGAAAACCTCCAATGAGATGAACTGACAGGTGACTTTTGCAGTGGGCTCGAGGTGTCAGATGAGGATGGTACAGGACAGGGCAGGGTTCATGTCAGCTCTTCACAGGTTGGTTATGAGATGCACTGAACTCGACAACAACAGTATTTTCTGAAAGATCCCTGGTGGGGCAGTAAGTTAAATGTTGGATTGCTTGCCAAATTTGGGAGAATGATGAGGCAGTCTGTTCTTGTAAAGATTTAAAAATTACATATCCACTATCTGGCAGCTTATTGATAAGGAGTTTCACTACCACCCCAAAGGAATGTGGTTCAAATCCACCTGCCACTCCTTGAGAGGAAGGTGATCATTCTCCGTCTATACAATTTACTGCTCTGAAAATCCATGGGAGGGTCAGCTATGGGTTGGCTCCAACTTGACAATACATGACAATAATAACACCATCATAGTGGTAAGTTCAGCGCACTGCTTTTCATAATTGATAAGTAAAGCAAACAAAAAATTAGGAAAGATTTAAAGATACAATTAGCAAAATTAGCTTAGTGCACAGAGATAGACCTTGATGTGCAATTTCAGTCCAATGATGTTAAATGCTTGCTTAAAAAAAAAACAAAAAACAAAACCTAAAAGCCCAAAACTTGACAGAGAGAGGCAACAGAAGCCAGAGTCTCCATAATATAACATTCACAATATAGAGAATTGCTCAACATCAAACAAAACTCATTCTCAAAAGGAAACAGTAGCTCTCAGGCCCTCACTTCCAAGATGACATAGAAAGGAGAAACAGGATCCAGCCCAAAAGGGCCGCAGCCATGTGCAGCCTATTCGCTGCATAAACTGCATCCACTGCATGCTCAAAGGCAGTTAACCAGCTTGTAATTAAAAATATTGTTAGAGGCAGCTACAGTCAGGGGCATTACTAAAGTGGGCGTCTTCTATTCATGTGTGCTTCCGAAGCTCAGTGTGAAACTTGCACAGTTCTGTGAGTTGTGCCATTCACAGCAAGGTGCTGAGGAACTGTTCTCCTGAAGCCTAGGAGGGACCTAACACCTCCACCCAGATTTAGACCTGCAGATGCTGCCTCATGACCTTCTCAAAAGCCCATGGAAAGATTTGATTCCTTAAAGGCTGTAGAAAAATTCATCTGGAAATTATACTTTAAAAAAAAAAAAATGAAACCATGAAAGGTGGCCAACTCTGAAAATACTGGAATAAATACGCATTCTTCCAGTATTCTCTGATTTCAGCCAGGATCTGTTTGACAGCAGCAGTGATCTTACTGATGCCTCTTCTGAACACAGCTTGAACTTCTGGTACTTCTTATGTACTGCTGCGTCAGGGATCTCCATAGCTTTTCAATCTGTATGCAGAGTAGATCATTCAGGAGGCTGGACTTTTTTAGGAGAAATGTGGCATCAGGATTAGTGGAAGACTCATCTAATTGTATATAGAGTGTAAACTTTAGAGGAAGCTGAGAATACTTGTAGAGTATTTCCAAAACAAAAACTTTGAATTAAAAAAAAATCATTAAATTAGCTTCACAGTATTGTGGAAATGACAGAAGAATAGGTCACTGAACTTAAAATGACTTCAGTCAAAATTTCCACTTTGAAGAACCAAAACCCAAACCCATTTCCCTGGAATCATCTGACTTTTAGCTTCTCTCTACAGGTTTCTGAAGCTTTACGTCTTTAATGAAGGAGATTCTTCCTCTTTCTCTTGTACTAAGTTTAAACTGCCAACCTTTTCATTAACAACCCAAGATATAACCCTCTGCATAACCAGGGCTCCTTACTTTGAGGAACAGAGGAGGAAAAGAAAGCCATCTCAAGGGACTTGTGGAACAATATCATACAGTCTAAAATATGTCATTAGATATGCAAAAGAGGGAGGGAGAAATGGAAGGGGACACATACACACACACACACACACACACACACACACACACACACAC